>NC_058132.1:568600820-568611176 GCF_016433145.1 Gracilinanus agilis | reverse complement strand
CCTTCCTTCCTTCCTTCCTTCCTTCCTTTCTTCCTTCCTTCCTTCCTTCCTTCCTTCCTTCCTTCCTTCCTTCTTTCCTTCCTTCCTTCCTTTCCTTCCTTCCTACTTTCCTACTTTCCTTCCTTCCTCCCTCCCTCCCTTCCTTCCTTCCTTCTTTCCTTTCTTCCATCCTCCCTCCCTTCCTTCTTTCTTTACTTCCTTCTTTCCTTCCTTCCTTCCTTCCTTCCTTCCAGTCTATTCTGCACTGCATCAATATTAAAAGTTGCAGAAAGGGCAAGTATAATGAGCATAAAAAGAGGCTGTACAATTTTTCTACTTATTAAATGCCATCCCAATTAAATTGCCAAAAGATTATTTTATTGTGTTAGAAATTTTCATTTGGTAAAACTAAAGGTCAAGAATATCAAAGGGAATAATGAAAACAATATTAAGGAAGGAGATCTAGCAGTACTAAATTTAAAACTATATTGTAAAGTAGCAATTATCAAAACTATTTGGTACTGGCTAAGAAAAAGAAGAATATAATAGACATACAGCTAGCAGTTATAAAGTATTATAGTAATCTTGTGTTGGAGAAAGGTAAAGGTCCGAGTTTGGGAATAAGAACTCTCTAGTAACAATTATTTGGAAAACTGGATAGCAGTTGGGCAGAAACTAGATATAGATCAATATCTCAGAATATAAATTGGATAAATGACCTACTTATAAAGCGACAGAGTCTAAACACATGTCAGAGGATGGAACACATTACCTATCAGATTTATGAAAAAGAGAATCATTTATTAGTAAACCAAAATAGAAAACATTGTGAAATACAAAATGGATACTTCTAAATATATTAAATTTAAAAGTTTTTGTTCAAATAAAATCAATAGTTAAGATTAAAAGGAAATAAAATGGAAAAAACTTTTATAGACAGTTTCTTAGATAGAGGTCTCATATCGAAATGTGTTTTGCGAACTTTGTCAAATAAATACTGACTAGGACCCATGTTCCAATTAATTAGTGGTCAGAAGATATGAATGTATAGTTTTTGGATCAAGAAATCAAAGCTATTTGTAACTATATGAAAATTATTCTAAATCATTATTCATTAGAGAAATGCAAATCAAAATAATTCTGAGATATCATCTCATGCCTATAAAATTGGACAAAATTATAAAAGGACAATATGACAAATATTGGAAGTGATATAAAAATTAGAGAAAATAATACATTCTTTATTGGAACTGTGAGTTATCTATTTTGCAAAGCTATCTTGAATTAAACAGTGTTACAAAATTGCATGTTTTTTGACCCACTAATATCAGTATTATGTTTATTTCCTAAAGAGATCAAGGGGAAAAAAAGAAACTATACATTCTCAAATAATTATTAAAGCTCTTTTTTTGATGGCAAAGAACTGGAAACTGAAGAAATGTCCACCAATTGGAGAATGGATGAACAAGTACATGTTCATAAAGGAATTCTATTACGCCACAAGAAAAAAGATAATCATAAAAAAACATACAAAGGCTTATATGAAGTGATATAAAGTAAAGTGAGCAGAACCAGGAGAAATGTTGTACACAATCACAACAATAATGTATCATGATCAATGGCAAATTAACTGTCATCAGCAAAGCAAGGATCGAGAGCCATTGCAAAGGACTCATTACTAAAAAAAAGAAAAAAAAAGGATATTCAACACCATAGAAGGAACAGAATCCAAATGCAGACTGAAATATCCCAGTCTTAATTTTCTCCATGAATTATTTTCTTTCGTAAACAATATATATCTTGTTTTATAATACAACAAATAGTTAAAATATATTATATGATAATATATGTACAAACTATATCATACCACATGCTTTCTTGGGGAAGGGTAGAGGAGTGGGATGGAGGGGCAAAAAGAATAAGACATATTTTTGATGTAGCCAATGTAATTATTTTCTTTTGGATAAGTGTATTAATTATAATTTATCACATATTTATAAGAAATCATATCTTATTATGCTATATATATATATATTATATTGCAAATAAAATAAATGATTAAACAAACAAACAATAAATGAATGAATAAACAAATAAGTGAACAAACACAAATAAAAAATTGTGAAAAATAATTGGGAACTTGGAGAAAGTAGTTTTAGTAAAATGAAGAAGTCAATAGGCAGTCTGTGGTGAGTTTTAAAAACAAGTGAAAGGAAATGGAAGCATCAAGTTTAAATAGCTTTCTCAAGAAGGTTAGCTAAGAAGACATGTAATTAGAATTTTGAATCCCAGGACTCTATATGCCACAATCCTACTTTCATCCTTACTTTTGTCCTTATATTATAGCCTTACATTTTGGAGATAAAGGTTCTGTAACCCTGCCCCTCTTCATTCTCTTCTCCTGTGAACCTGGCTGGAAAAGCTGTCTTTACTCAGGCTTTACTCTTGTCTTTCTATTTCCTCTACTTCAAGTGATTATTCATAAATCTTATAAAATATAATAGTTGGAGTTATTAGACATTAATTTTAATCTTACAAAGATGAGGAAAGGGCACTATACATTATTAAAATGAACTTTTAGTTGTTCTAGATACAATTCAGCAACATTTGATTCTGAAAGGAAAAAGACTCCTTATTTGGTATAATGTTTAGATACATTTTCTGGGAAAAAATAGCTATGGATATAAAGAGAAAGAGATAGAGGAAGAGACAAAGGCAGATAGAATGAGTCAGAGAGGCACACATCAAGAGAGACATTATTATGATATATTATACTATTTGCTACAAATTTAAAATAGATCATAATAAATATACCTATCTAAGAGAAACTATATATGTGTATCTGTCCATGCCTGCACACACACACACACACACACACACACACACACACACACATTTTAGTTCTGTTCATTATACAAATTAGGACTTTTGGCAACATTAATTTTGGTTGTGCAAATTTTCATCTTATCAAAATGATTCATTATACTTTGTGTGTCATTCTACTTCTTCAACAATACAATATTATTTTGATTACTCCATTGTATTATAGTTTAAAATCTAATAATGTATGACCTTTCATATTTTTTTCATCAGATATTTGGAAATCTTGACATTTTATTCTTTCTGTTGAAGTTCATTAAAATTTTCCTACATCTATAAACTAATTGTTTGATTGATATGGTACTCAAAACAAATTAAGTTAGACAAAAATTGTCATTTTAAAGTTTTACTGCCTGGGGTAACACATAAATGATTATATTTTCTCCAAATGAAAATATTTTGTAATTGAGATTTTAAGGTCTCATGGTATGTTTTGGAGGTAGACTTCCAAGTATTTTATATTATCTGTAATTTTTTAAAATGGAATATCTTTTTCTATTTTTTCCTGCTGAGTTTTATTGGTAGTATAAGGAAATAATGATGATCTATATGGCTTCATTTTATATCATATTTCCATCAATCATATATATGTATATATTGTTATATTGAAGCTCTGGGAGCAGAGAGTCTCATCCTTGATTGATGGGCAAAGTCCATTTGATCTTGGAATTTTCCCAGAGGCGGTGAGGACAGGGTAGAAAGCGGTTGGCCCAGAGGGTATAAATACCCTGGTAGCCCTGGCTTTTAGTACATTTCCTTCCCTTGGACTTGAGATCTGTGGATCCTGGTCTTTGTGGGATTGTGACTTGCTTGGCTCAACCTTGCAAGATCCTCCTGTCTTGTACCTTACCAGAATTGTCAACCTATACCCAGACCATCACTCTTCTAATTCTACTGCCCCTAGATATTAGGAAATCAAATCATCTGTAGTTATCTAGGTTTCCCACTGCCCGGGAGGGATCCAGGAAGTGGGAAGGAGAAGAAGAGTGGGTGGAAAGGGGTGGTATACCTGAAGGCTGTTTAGGCATAACATCTAGGAGAAAGAAGAAGAAGCTGAAAGACATCAAGAAGCAGCTTGCTTACTCTGATTTGGCTGTGGCCAGGCTGAGCCAGTGAAGCTAACTATTCTGAAGCAATCACCTGCCTGCAGCTCTGAGGGTTTATTATCATAAAGTAGTTAGGTTTCCCAATTCCTCTATCCATTCCTAATACCCCTCTTTGCTAATTATAGATAAAGCCTTTCAAGTACCTTCCTGGAGTGGTTATTTCATAGTTTCTCTGGGAAGGGAGATATGCAGTCAGATAAACCATTACCAAAGCTGATAGAGCCCAATATCCATTATCAATCAACCCCAGGTGGGACCTGAAGGGATACCATTCATTGACCTGAAGGATCCTGCCTGGGTACTGTTATAAAGGAGGGAGGTGACACATCATCTAGCTAGGGCAAGCCTCAGTTGATCTTGCCCTATACACCTATCTCGACTCCACTGCTGTCACACAATTACCAGTGGTAGTATCCAGTTTAGTTTAGTTCAACTTCCCTCTACATCTATCCATCTACATTTCTTTGATTTGTTTATAACAATATATAATATGGTATTTATTTATATTATATATTTGCTAAAATAATTTGTCTCAATTGGTTTCTTAGTTGAAACTCTAACTTCCCCTTTATCATCATGTCATCTGCATGGACTGATAGTTTTGTGTCCTCATAATCTATTTATATTTCTTTAGTTTCTTTTCCTTTTATTATTCCTATAGGTAGCATTTCTAGCACAATATTGAATAATAGGTACATTAACTGATATTCTTGCTTCCCCTTTGATCTTATTGGGAAGACTTTGTTAATTTCATAGAAAATGTTGCTCTTGGTTTTAGATAGACACTGTATAATTTTAAGAAAAGCTCCATTATTCCATAACATTTGATGTTGTTTTTTAGTTAATAAGGGATGTCGGATATTGTCCAAAACTCTGTATTTATGGAGACAGTGATATCATTTGTCATATTTTCATGGTTGATATGGGCAATTGAGCTTATATTTTTACTAATATCAAGCTAACCCTGAATTTTTTGTATAAATTGATCCTGTCATACTGTACAAACTTTTTTACAATGTTGCTATAATTACCTTGGTAAAATTTTAGTTAAATCATTTGTATCAATATTCATTAGGGAAATAGATCCATGATTTTCTTCCCTTGTTATTGTTTTCCCTAGTTTGGGTATTAGAACAATTTGTGTCAGAAAAGGAATTTCATAGAACTCTCTCACTTAAATTTAAAATGATTTTTATATATTTGAAATAATTGTTCCCTAAATATTTGGAAGAATTCTCTTTTAAATCCATCTGGTTCTGGACATTTTTTTCATATGGAGACTATGGATGATTTGTTTGATTTCTTTTTTAAGATAAAGTATTCTATATCCTCTTCTGTTAATGTGGACAGTTTTTTTTTTAATATTTATCCATTTAACTTAAATTGTCATTTTTCTGTCATCCAATTGAATAAAACTAACCAATAAACTATTTATTTTTTAATAAAACCAGTTCCTAGTTATATTTATTCATTATATTTTAAACTTTAAATTTTATTCATTTAACTTTTGATTTTCATATTTACACTTTAATTTTTATTTGGGGATTTTAATTTTTTAAAGATTTCTCTGTATTTTAATATGCATTCTTTTTCCTTCTTGACTGATGTCTATGTATTGAAAAAAATCCCCTACATACTTTATTGGATGCTCCACAGAAATTTTAATATATTGTTTAATTATTGTCATTTTCTTAAATGAAATTATAAATTACTTCTGTTTTTTCTTTTATTCATTAATTTTTAAGATTAGACTACTTAATTTCCTATTAATTTTTAATCGTTTTTCCCCACAGTCTGAAAAAGATGAATTTAAAATTTCTGTTTCTTGGCATTTTGGTTATAAAGAGGTAACTCCCTAAAATATGGTCAATTTTTGTGAAGGTGCCAAATATAACTGAGAAAAAAGATATACCCCTTTCTATTCTCATTCAGTTTTATCCACAGATCTATCATATCTAACTTTTCTAAGAGTCTAATTGCCTCCTTGAGTTTTTATTTTCTGGTTATATTTATTTAGCTCCAAGAAGGGGAAAATTTGAAGTCTCCCATGGGCATAGTTTCATTGACAATTTCCTCCTGTAATTCATTTAATATTTCCCTTAAGAATTTGGAGGCTATATCATTTGATATTTTTAGTATTACCATAACTTCACTGTCTCTGGTTCCATTTTGTAAGAAAGAATTTTCCTGATTATTCTTTTTAATTAGCTGTTTTGCCTTTGATTATCTTGATTGTTCTTATTCATGCCTTTTCTTTTGGTCAAGGAAAACAACTTTTTACAAAGTGAAATTGGATATGCAAAGATATTTATAGCTTCACTTTTTGTGGTGCAAAGAATTGGAGACTAAATGGATGTCTCTCAGTTGGGGAATGGCTAAACAAAATGTGGTATATGATTGTGATGGAATACTATTGTGCTATAAGGAATGAAGAACAGAATGATTTGGAAAAGTACTAGAAAGACATACATGATCTAATGCAGAATGAAATTAGCAGAACCAGGAGAACATTACACACATTAACTAAAATATTTCAGAATGATGAAATGTGATAGACTTTGCTAAGAACAATAATACAATGATCCAGAAAATTCAGAAGGACTTATGAAAAATAATGCTATTCACCTCCAGAGAAATAAATTTTGGAGTATAAATGCATACAAAACATGATTTACCACTTGACTATTTCAATATGTGACTTGAGGTTTTGGTTTTATAAGATTATTCACTTTTAAAAATGAATAATATGGAAATATGTTTTGCTTAATAATACATGTATAACCCAGAGTAATTGCTTGTCATCTTCAGGAGTAGGGGGGGGGAGGGAAAAAGGAGGGAGACAATATAAATCATAAAACTTTGAAAAATTTATGAGGAAATTTGTTATTAAAATAAAATAATTAATTTAAGTGTAATTGGCTTCAATAACCAAAATAACAGAAATCATATGACATGAAAAAAGTCTTTGATAGTAGAAAAAGTAGAAAATGGGGGCAGCTGGGTAGCTCAGTAGATTGAGAGTCAGGCCTAGAGACGGGAGGTCCTAGATTCAAATACGGCCTCAGACACTTCCCAGCTGTGTGACCCTGGGTAAGTCACTTGACCCCCAATGCCCACCCTTACCACTCTTCCACCTAGGAGCCAATACACAGAAGTTAAGGGTTTAAAAAAAATTAAAAAAATAAAAATGGTAGAAAATATTGGAATAAATGGGCCTTTCTTTAAAATTATAAGTAGTATCCACTTAAACCCACCAGCAATTTTCTGAAACAGGTATAAGTAAGAAGCCTTCCAATAAGATCAGGAGTGAAGCAAGAATGCCCATTATCACCCTTATTTTTTAATATTGTACTGTGTAATGGCATTTTGCAATGCAATATGAAAAGCAAAATGATTGATAGTTAGCTGTTTAGACCTTGGAATGAGTTGAGCTTGGCAGAGCACTCCAGGTACAAATTCAGTTGATGGAAAAAGTATAAAAGGAGGATTTGAACTGAGACTGGGACCTCGATTTTCAGAGAGAGATTGGTGAGAGGTCTTGGTTGGGCTTGGATAGGCCAAAGGTCAACTTAAGACACCAGCAACCAGTATTGATCACTTCCATAGTTCGAAATCCTGCATTATCCTATACTGAACATTCTGATTTAATTCACTTATCAAGAAGAAGCAACATCATTACCATCAAATAAACTGATTCAGGTTGAAGCAGTCTGGCTCTGCCAGGCTGGAAACTGGCAAACTCAACAGCAACAACTAACAAGCTTGAGTACCCTGATTACCTTCAATTCATATATCATCTTGTCATTAACAGCTTAGTCCAAGGTTCTCCTATACCCCTCTTCCCATCATTTCCCTGCTCCCTCCCTAAACCTATTGTTATTAAATCTTTAAACTCATCTAAAGTGAATGTCATCTTTAACTTAGGGATTATTGAACATATCCTTGGGTATTAGAAGGAAGAGGAGATTCCTTTCAATTGTAAAGGTTTAAATAGTAGTCAACCAGCATTATCTATATTGAGCCAGGATAGATAGAAGCAGCTGTGTGTTCTTAACCACAGATTTTTTGTTTGACTATCTGTTCTGGGACACTGTTATACTGAAGTTGGGTGTAGCAGATTCACTACAATATTCCTGTGGAGTCCTTTGTGTTTTACTACCACAACTTGTGTGTTACACTTAGGCATCAACCACACTCATTCAACTTCAGCTCCTTATAATACCAGGAACATATCACAATTAGAAATGCTAGTTTTAGCAATAAGGGAAGAAAAATTGAAGGGATTAAAATAGTCAATAAGGAAAATAAATTATTACTCTGCAGTTGACATATTGATATACTTAGAGAACCAAATAAAAACTAGTTGAAATAATTAATATTTGATTAATTATTATTTATTAATAATTATTAATATATGATTAATAAAAAAGAGTGCAGAGGAACGAAGGAACCCCACAACAGGGCTCATCATTGAAGGTACGCAGAATCGGGGCATTTCCACGCTATAAAGGGGTGAAACAGCTCTCACTAAGCCACAAGAGGAAGAAGCCCCTCCCCCACCCCCACACTGCACACCTCCCACAATGCGCCAACGCACAAGTGTGAAAACAGGACTGGGGCAACCAGATAATCACTGGCAACCCCGGGGCTTGTACCTGTGTTCTGCAAGGCAAGGGACCCCAGGTGGCTGGGAGTGCTCATGGACTTTCCCTGAGTGTCCACATGGGTGAAGGCACCGCCTTGGCCAGGACAAAGGCCCCTAAAACAAGGCCTTTCCCAAGCACTGAAGGCATCTCCTCAGGTGTGAATAAAGATCTCCAGCCCAAGGACTTTCACTACCCTCTGCAGGGGTGAAGGCAGGGCCCTAAGAGCATCTGCACAGGCAAAGGCAGTGCCCTAGGCTTGAATAAAGATCTCCAGCCCAGGCTTGGACCTCCAGTGAGGACCCGATGGGGAGCAGAGCACAGCAGTGGAAGCAGCCCCAAAGACTGCTGAAGGAACCTTGGGCAGAGGGGCAGACTGGGAACTACCAGGAGGCCTTACCCTGAGGACAAGGAGACCCCGGAGCCCCCTGGAGCTTGCAAGGCCCAGGCAGACGCTGAGTGCAAAGACAAAGCAGAAAAGGAGCGGGGCCAACAATGGCCAGCAATAAGGATGTCCAGAAGAAAAAGACTATCAAGAGAAACTCTGGAACACTCAACAACTTCTACACAGAGAAAATCCAGACAACAGAGGAGGGAAATCAAAAATCCAAACCTCCCCCAAAAAATGAAAGCTGGTCACAAGCTATGGAAGAGTTTAAAAATGAAATGCTGAGGAAGATGGAAGAAATCTGGCAAGAAAATAACAGTTTAAAAGGCAAAATTTCGCATTTGGAATGTGAGACAAGTCAACTGAAGACCAAAAATGACCAGATTGAAAAGGAAAACCAAAAGATTATAGCCGAAAACCAAAACATTAAAGCCGAAAACCAAAACATTAAAGCCGAAAACCAGGCCTTAAAGGCTAGAATCGAACATTTAGAAACCAATGATCTCTCAAGACAATAAGAACAAATAAAACAAAGTCAAAAGACTGATAAAATAGAAGGAAACATGAAATATCTCAAAGAGAGAGTGACAGACCAAGAAAACGGGTCTAGAAGAGACAACTTGAGAATCATTGGTATTCCAGAAAAGGCAGAAATTAATAGAACCTTGGACTCAATACTTAAAGAAATTATTCAGCAAAATTGCCCTGAAGTTCTACAACAAGAGGGCAATATAGACATTGAAAGGATTCATAGAACACCCTCTACACTGGACCCAGAAATGTCAACACCCAGAAATATAATAGCAAAATTGAAGAGCTTTCAAGTTAAAGAAAAAATCTTACAAGAAGCCAGAAAGAGACAATTCAAATACCAAGGAGCACCAATAAGGATCACACAGGATCTGGCAGCTTCAATGCTAAAAGACTGCAAGGCTTGGAATACAATATTCAGAAAGGCAAGAGAGCTGGGCCTTCAGCCACGAATCAACTACCCAGCGAAACTGACTATAAACTTTCAGGGAAAATATGGGCATTCAACAAAATTGAAGAATTCCAAGTTTTTGCACAAAAGAGACAAGGACTAAATGGAAAGTTTGACACTCAACCACAAACATCAAGAGAAAGATGAAAAGGTAAATAAGAAACAGAGGGAAAAGAAAGAAAACTCATAGTCATTTAAGCTTGACTCTTTAAGAGCATAAATAAGATCTAATTATCTGTATTACTAGGTGGAGAAATGCTATGTATAATTCTCTGTAGTGAACTCTATACACTATTATAATATTCACTATTATGGCAACCAGAAGAATAATTCAGAGGGAGAGGACAGGATACTAAATGGTCTAAGAAGACATGGGGG
>NC_058132.1:568535658-568577183 GCF_016433145.1 Gracilinanus agilis | reverse complement strand
AACTGGAAAGACCTCCAGGAACTGATGCAGAGTGAGAGGAGCAGAGCCAGAAGAACATTGTACATGGAGACTGATATACTATGGTAAAATCGAATGTAATGGACTTCTGTACTAGTAGCAGTGCAATGACACAGGACAATTCTGAGGGATTTATGGTAAAGAACACTACATACATTCAGAGGAAGGAGTACAGGAGAGGAATCATATAAGAAAAACAACTGCTTGAATGCATGGGTTGGCATGGACATGATTGCGGATGTAGACTCGAAACTACCACACCAATGCAACTATCAACAATTTGGAAATAGGTCTTGATCAATGACACATGATAAAACTAGTGGAAATGGGCGTCGGCATGGGTGGGGTTGTTTGGGGGGTGAAGGGAAAGTAGGAGCATAAATCTTGTAACCATGTTAAAAATGAATATTAATAAATGTTTAAAAAAATAGAATACTAGCAAAGAGACACCAGCAAGTGATCAATAGGATCATCCACCATGATCAGATAGGATTTATACCAGGAATGCAAGTTTGGTTCAACATTAGGAAAACCATCCACATAATTGACCATATCAACAATGTAACACACAAAAATCACATGATTATCTCAATAAATGCTGAGAAAGCCCTTGACAAAATACAGCACACATTCTTATTTAAAACCCTGAAAAGTATAGGAATAGAAGGACCTTTCCTAAAAATAATAAATAGTATAAACCTAAAACCATCAAGAAGCATCGTATACAATGGGGATAAATTAGACGCTTTTCCAATAATATGAGGAGTGATACAAGGATGATCATTATCACCTCTATTATTTTGCATTGTACTGGAAACACTAGCAGTAGCAATTAGACAAGAAAAAGGAATTGAAGGTATCAAAATAGGCAATTAGGAGCCTAGGCTATCAGTCTTTGCAGATGATATGATGGTATACTTAAATAATCCTAGAGAATCAACTTAGAAGTTTGTAAAAATAATCAACAACTTTAGCAAAGTTGCAGAATACAAAATAAATGCACATAAATCATCAGCATTTCTATATGTTTCCAACACATTAGTGCAGCAAGAGGTAGAAAGAGAAACACCATTTAAAATCACCCTAGACAATATAAAATACTTGGGAATCTATCTACCAAAACAAACACAGGAATTATACAAACACAACTACAAAAACACTTTCCAAACAATTAAAACTAGATATAAACAATTGGAAAAATATTGATTGTTCATAGGAAGGACTAGCTAACATAATAAAAACGACCATTCTGCCCAAATTAATTTACCTATATAGTGCCATACCTATCAAACTACCATAAAACTTCTTTACTGAATTAGGAAAAACTATAACAAAGTTGATCTGGTATAAAAAAAGATCAAGAATATCAATGGAAATAATGAAAAAAAATGTGAAGGAAGGGGGCCTAGCAGTACTTGATATTAAACTGTACTATAAAGCAACTGTCATCAAAACAGTTTGGTATTGGCTAAAAGACAGAAGGGAGGATTAGTGGAATAGACTTGGGGTAAGTGACATCAGCAAGACAGTGTATGATAAACCCAAAGAGCCCAACTTTTGGGACAAAAATCCACTATTTGACAAAAACTGTTGGGAAATTTGGAAAACAATATGGGAGAGAGTTGGTTTAGATCAACATCTCACAGCCTACACCAAGATAAATTCTGAATGGGTGAATGACTTGAATATAAAGTAGGAAACTCGAAGTAAGTCAAGTGAACACAGAATAGTATACTTGTCAGATTTCTGGGAAAGGAAAGATTTTAAAACCAAGCAAGAGTTAGAGAAAATTACAAAATGTAACTTAAATGGTTTTGATTATATCAAACTAAAAAGCTTTTGTACAAACAAAAACAATGTAGCCAAAATCCGAAGGGAAACAACAAATTGGGAAAAAAATCTTTATAACAAAAAACTTTGATAGGGGTCTAATTACTCAAATATAAAAGGAGTTAAACCAGTTGTATAAAAAATCAAGCCATTCCCCAATTGATAAATGGGCAAGAGACATAAATAGGCAATTTTCAGATAACAAAATTAAAACTATAGATAAGCCCATGAGAAAGTGTTCTAAATCTCTAATAATAAGAGAAATGCAAATCAAAACAACTCTGAGGTATCACCTCACACCTAGCAGATTGGCTAAAGTGAAAGAAGGGGAGAGTAATAAATGCTGGAGGGGATGTCGCAAAACTGGGACATTAATGCATTGCTGGTAGAATTGTGAACTGATCCAATCAGAATGCCTGCCCTTTGATCCAGCCATACCATTGTAGAGTTTATTCCCCAAAGAGATCATAGACAGACTTGTATGAAAATATTTATAGCCACTCTTTTTGTGGTGGCAAAAAATTGGAAAGCAAGGGTATGCCCTTCAATTGGGGAATGGCTGAACAAATTGTGGTATATGCTGGTGATGGAATACTATTGTGCTAAAAGGAATAATAAACGGGAGGAATTCCATGTCAACTGGGAAGAACTCCAGGAATTGATGCAGAGCGAAAGGAGCCGAGCCAGAAGAACATTGTATACAGAGACCAATACACTGTGGTAAAATAGAAATTAATGGACTTCTCTACTAGCAGCAATGCAATGACCCAGGACAATTCTGAGGGACTTATGGAAAAGAACGCTACCCTTATTCAGAGGAAGAACTACAGGAGAGGAAACAGAAGATAAACAACTGCTTGAACACGTGGTTTGAGGTGGAAATGGTTGGGGAGGTAGACTGGAAACTACCACACCAATGCAAATATCAACAATTTGGAAATAGGTCTTGATCAAAGATACATGTTAAACCAGTGGAAATATGCATCAGCCCTGTGGGGGGCAGTTTGGGGGTTGAATGCGAGAGTAAGAGCATGAATTATGTAACCATGTTAACTTTTCTAAATAATAAATATTAATGAATGTTAAAAAAATGACAGGTGACATGTTCACAAAATTTGTTGACCTCACAAAACTGTGAGAGATAGCTGGGTTGTTGGATAACAGAATTAGGATTCAAAAATATCTTGAAAATCTAGAATATTAGATTATATTTAGTTAGCTGCAATTTAATATTATAAGTTGTGAAATCATTTGGTGTAGTTTAAAATAAATGAAAACTTCAAAAGTACAAGGTAGGGAATATGTAACTCAATAGACATTTATTACATAAAAAATATCAAGTGGACTTTCAATTTAATGTCACTCATTATTTTGGTATGTCATCCCCCCATCCAATTAATGCAATCCCATGGTGCCTCTAAAAATAGTCTTTAGAATGAGGGAAATGACAATAGTGCTCTTAATTGCCTAATTAAACCATGTATGGTTCTTGTTCTTTTTGCTGTGATTCGCTTCTGGTTGCCAGAGTTTAAAAGGATGAAAGCTTCTAGAGAATGGTGCCTGGGACAACGAATGAATTTAAGATTGTACCATATCAGGATTGGTAAAAAGAAATAGGTATATTTATCCTCTGGTGAAAGATGTGAGGTGAAGAATAACCTAAACAAGTTTTGGCTCAGAAAGCAGATCTAGAAGAAATAAATTTGTAAAAAATTGCAAAGGTGTAGATTTCAGTCTATTGTTGGAAGTGGAGAGAGGGGAATTATTTATCAGGTGAACTACCCTAACATGGGGAGAAAACCATGGAAGTGGTAGTCTTCTTCTCAATGGAAATCTCATACCAGATATTGGATGATTACTTCACTGATTTTTATGTAAAGGAAATTCTTGTTCAAGTATCATTTGGATTCTTGTCTCTTAGGTCCTTTCAAGCCCAGGTATTCTGAGGATTTATAATTTACTTTATGTATTTTAACAGACATTTAATATCATAAAAATGAGTACTCCCTTCACAATGCAAATTGGAACCTATGAATATCTATTTAACTCATATGGTTATTATTTCTGTTTTTTTTTTAAATCTCCTACCAAGCATTAACTGAACTCCTTTGGGAAATGTTACCATGTAAGTGTTGATACTTCTAGAAGAGTACTAATACTTGTTTATTGGACAGAATCTAAATAAGGAAAGCATCCACAAGTAATGTAATGTGCATATACATATATATATATATATATATATATATAAAATAAATACTTACATAATATTGTATATGTTGTTTATGAATTCAAGAATCAACAAACACAAACCTTTCAAATATACAAAGAACAAAAATAAGTGTAGAAGCCATAAACTTCTATTATATATATATGTATGTATTTAAGAGTATATTATTGACTAGAGCAATAAAACTTTCCTGATGGTTTCTATAATTCAGAAATTTAAGGTGGAAACTATCTTTACTTTTTAATTTCCATTCATATTCTTTTTATTTTTCTCAAATCTATTAATTGTACATAAATTCAACCCATATAAGTCTACTTCTTGATACTAAATAAAGATAGTCACACAAAACAATTCAATATCTTGATCACATCTGTAAATCTAATTCTGTACCTTTGACCTTCACCTCCCTATCAAGAGGAAGAAGACATGCTACATTATAAATTTACAGTGATGATTAATTGGTCAATGTTCTGAAGTACTTCAAAATCATTTTGCTTACAAAAACACACACAGATACAACTTAATGCTGATCACATGAGGATTCTGGGGCAAGTTTAGAGATAAAGAGAATTTAGCAATGCTTTTTCCAATAGAAGTTAGCAAAGGTATTATGACCAACTGTGAATGACTTCACTATTATAAGTAGTGCAAGGATCCAAGTCAACTCCAAGGGACTCACAAAGAAAAAGAGTATCCATCATCATAGAATGACTGATGGAATATGAATGCACATTGAAATATAACATTCTTCTTTTTATTTCCTTTAAGAAACTTTCTCTAGTCTAAGCATTATTTATCTTTCACAATATATTAAATATGAAAATGTGCATTATGTGGTGGTACATATACAACCTCAATCATATTACCTGTAATCTTTAGGAGGGGAAAGGAGTTAGGGAGGGAGTGAATATGGATGACAAAATGTCTGAAAATTATTACTAAAATTTTTGAATATGTAATGTGGAAAATATAGAAATTAAATAAACAAAAAAGAAGTGAGGGATGGATTTGGGAGTTGAAGAGACAAAATTTTCTAACTAAAATAGCTATCTGAATAACCCCTTTTATTGAATATCATTCATATATCATATAGGTCTTTCAAACAACAGAAGATGATATTTTCAAAGCACTTTTCAAAACTTCAAACAGTATGTGAATGTGAGTTATAATAGTTACTTCTAATAAGAAAATACCAGAGAAATTTGGAATTTGTCCCTGTGAAGGCCTTAATACCCTTTCAAAAAAGAACAGTAACACCCATATCCTAGTTAAAAGAAATAGGAACAGATGGGAACTCAAGCAGATACTAGCAACAGCTCATCAAAGACCTATTGAACTGTAGCTTTAGAGGAAAAAAGGAATAGCAGCTGTTAAGGTAGAGTGGAGTTTCAGTTAATGACTGTTAACAGATGTGCAATGGAATAGCAGCTATGAAGAAAGAACATAATAATAATAAGTGGAAGTCTGAAGCCAATCGAGGGAAAGTGGAAGATGTAGAGTTAAAATTCAGTAAGACATAGTAAATTTCTAAAAGATAGGGCAAGGTGGGTGGCTCCAACCATGACAGGATTCTACCTCAACTACCAGCATAGGAACATGGGTTTTCATTTTATTCTTCCCTTTCTCAGTAGTAAAGTATTTAATTATAGTTTCCCCACTTTGGGTAAGGATTGCCCAAAATAACTTTTGTACTTGATTTTCTTTCTTTCTTTCTTTCTTTCTTTTTGCTTTTCTAAAATACTTAAATGTATACATTTATATTATCTCCCTTTTTTGTTATAAGAGCATACCATACCATAAAAAATATTATATTTTTAATTATAAAAACCTCTTCATGCCAAATTTATTATAAATGCATACACATACATTTTTATGAAGAACATATGTATATGTTTGTGTGAGAGAGAGAGAGAGACATAGAGGGACAAGCATGGAGAAAAGCAAACAATATTACATATCTATAGTGATCCTGCCTCTGACATATATTGATTGTGTGACTTTAGGAAAGTCATTTAAACTCTCCATTTTCTGTGTAATTTTCAAAGAATATAAATAACAAATGACAAAATGTTGACCTGCATTTTAGAGTTAATTTTTTCCACCCAGATTTCCCTTCATGAATTGAAATAATTAGCCCAATCCTTATCCTTACATGTGTATATGTATATAGAGAGATATTTATGTGCATACCCATGTACATATGCAAATACATACATATATATTAGGTACCTATGCTAATCTTTGTGAAAAAGATAATAATTGGTAAAGAAAAAACAAGAAGGTGGAAAATAAGATGGATGGAAAGACAGTAGGAAACAGAGGAGCATGAAAAAAGGTGGCACAGATATCATTAGTAAGACCTGAAGTTCTGCAAAGTGGAAGGTAGAGAAAACAATTGTAGAATATGGCCAATCTGTTCAACAAAGAAGAAAAAAATAATGCGTAAGTTTTGGGATGTGGAAATTAAGGCATATAAAGCAAGTAGCTCAGAGTTCTATGGATATGTATAAGAGAACTTCCATTTAAGCCTCTGGAAGGGGAAACATTGGAAAAGAAAAAAAATTGAATTTTAATAAAGTTTCATGTAAAAACCATAGGCTAAATTATGAAAAAAAAACATTTTTCCCCTCAAACAGGCCACCATTTTCCTACTTAAAATGTGAATTTGTTAATGATTGGTATATATATGTATATATGCATATGTACATATATATATAACATTTGATTATTGGATTTATTATTCTTGTTATATACATGTTTCCATGATAAGAAATAAAAAAGCAATAATACATCAATAGGACAAATGAAACTGGGAGTTGCATTTTTTCTTCCTTGTTTATACACTTAATTACTCTTCATCGTGTCATTAAAACTTAGTTTGAAACATGTCCTGGAAGAGATATTGGGAAGATTCTATTTTAAAGGAGAAAAGTACATAAAGAGGATATTTTCTTTAGAGGAAATCTAACATCCTATGAGGTAATCATAAAATTGAGTTGAAATTCAAAGGAAAAAAATAAATAATAAAATAGAGGGAATATGCTTAAGTCAGCTACCCTTTCTTGAGGAATTAGATGACAGGTTATTGATTCAGATAACTAAGCTCAGAGGTAGCACTTTCTGTGATAGGGAGAATTTTGTTATGTGTTCCTCTTTTAGTTATCTATCTCTTAAAAAAACAGAGAAACAAACAAATTCAACTATCCCTGTTCGTAATGCAATTTAATTTAATTTGAGAAGATAGAATAAGTGAAAAGAATTATTGCTATTTTAGATCTCAGTCTGAGTCAGAAGGAAACATTCTTTAATGAATTAAAAATAATATAGACCTAAAAGGAAGTGATACACTTGGTATACCTTGGTCATACAAAATTTTAAGTGCTGCATCTAGTCCTCATTGCCACATTTTTGAAAGGCTAAAGATGAGCTAGAACACAGCTAAAGGAAGAATCCAATGATGTCGAGGGTGAAATATTTGTCATATAAGGACAATTAATTTAAATTTGGAAATTTTATTTTAAATTAAAGAATATTTGTAAGTGTGCAAAATCATTTTAGTCTTCAAATGTTTAAAGGGTTTGCACATGGAAGACGGATTAGTCTTGTTCTTGGCTCTGAATAGCAGAGTAAATACCATTAAGTGAAAAGTTACAGTTTGGTTCATCACAATTAAAGCCCTCCAATTATTAGTCATAATGACTGGACTTATGTTTTTAATGGATTACGGAACTGCTATTAAATAACTTTCTTTATTAATGCAAGCCAATATATTTTCTTTAACTCATAATCTTAGAGTGTTACCTAGAGTACCAAGAGGTGTTGTGAATAGCACAGGTTCACAAAACCAGTATGTCAGAGGGGGGTCTTTTGTCTCCAGTTATAAAGTGAACACTGTATTATACAATAAGAAATCCTTAAGGCATAATGAGTTTCCTATTATTGGAGATTATTTAGTGGAAATAGATGACTATTGTAAATTATGTAAAAAAAATTCATGACTTGGATTGGTGTTGGATTTGCTACTATTTAAGATTGTTTCTAGAGTTAAATTTTTATAAATCTATGATCCTACAATCACATGAGTCTTATACTTCAAAAGATTGGGTGAGTATGAAGAATTGGCTCTCTATACAGATGAACTTGATGATTCCATTTTTTATGCCTTTCCTTTGCTATCTATTGTCCTGTATGCATAGAATTCATTTCCTCACTAGGTCTGCCTCATAAAATCTAATATCTTCCAAATGTCATCTCACATAGCATTTTCAACATGAGGTCTCTCCTTTCTTGTCTCCACCTCCAGATGTAAGTACATACCTCAAAATGTACTTTGTATTTATATTGCATATACTTATTTATGTTCCAGATATCTCCTATAATTGAATAAAAACTATTTGAGAGCAGGGATTATTTCATTTTGTGTCCAACATCTATCTATCTATCTATCTATCTATCTGTCTGTCTGTCTGTCTGTCTGTCTGTCTGTCTGTCTATCTGTCTGTTTGTCTTCATACCTTGGTACCTGACAGTTTTGGAACTTGTTGAATTTGGTATGGGATGGAAATTGGTGATAAAAAAATTTTGCAGTATTTGACATTTGTTTGGCACTCCACAGGCTTGCTAGAACTTGTTGGCACTGCAGTTTCAGAAAGTGGATATCTGTTCCAGTCCAAGCAAAAGTTCACATATGAGTTCAGGAATCTAAAGAAAAGCTCAACACTGAGGTGCTGTGGGAACTTCAGAGGAAGCAGCAACAGCTAGTAGTAGAGATTTCTTCAAGTGAGGAGGTGACAAAGGAAGATTCCCCACTTCATGTATCAAGGAAATATGTGCAAAATGGATTGGAAACAAAACATATCACCCTGATAAAGTTTTAAGAAGCAGAATTGCAAAATTGGTAAATGACAAGACCATTTCAGACTTTAGAGAAATTTTGAAACACATACAAAAACAATCAACATTGGATAGTGAATCTTAAGTAGAACTCTTTGGTGTTAATGGAGATAAAGGAGAAAAAGAATTCTAGAAGGAAATCTGCCCTCAAATATTATGGAAGGAGACTTTCTTCAAGATAACATTTTTCTTCTCCACTATCCTCTTAGGCCATGAACTCCTCTCCAAACAGCTGAAATTAAGTTAAAATTCTTTTATTTAATCTAATAATTAGCTTTTTTAAAAATTTAAGTCTATATACCTAGCAAAATATAAAGTCCTTAAGGGAAGAAATTATTTTCTTTTTCATATCCCTAATGAGTAGTACAATATTTTTTTCTCGTTTGTGTTAAACAAATGTTTGAATTCTTATATTCTCTAAAGAGAAATCTTTCTTTTTAACCTCTCTTTCCTTCTATCCCTTCCATCTCTCACCTCCCCTTCTAACCTACTCTCTTTTTCCTTTTGCTCCCCTCCTTTCCCTTTCCATTTCTTTCTCATCCCTTCCCTCATTGCTTGCCTCATTTTCTTTTCTCTTTGTTACCTTCTACCTTAAAATATAATGGTCCAAGCTAAAACATCAATATATGTGTTATGTTATTGTTTTCTACAGCATTCTTCATAGATCAGTATATGTGGAAGTTTTTAACTCTATTTCCCAGTTTCTCTTTGCCAAATCCCAAACTTAGCTATATTGAGCTACTTAATGAGATAAACAATGGAGATGTCTTTACTTAAGTCTTTAGGTAATTTAGGATAGTTAACAACAAGTTATCAGAAGTCTTCCTATTAACAATCCAACAGACTTGGTATTCTTTTTTTTTTTAACTTGGATCAATATTTTGGATGATATGAACCATGAAAATCTTGCAGGTCAGTCTCCCTCTACTTATATATTTCAGTGTCTTAGTAATCTGCATCATCCTTTCATCCGGATTATTTTCTAGAGATTGATAAAATATAGTCTTGGTAACCCAAATAATTTCCCTTCTTGGAAGTCAAATAAGGAAAACTGTCATCAATTGTCATGAACAGAAAAAATCTATAAATATTTGTTGCGCATAATAGTTATAGAACTATGATTATCTCAGCAGAGATTTGAGGGGGTCAGCAAAGTTCTTTTACTTTTTGAGAAATGAACCATATTCAATAATTTTATCCTTATTATATTGGGGTTTTTATTAGTAGAATTTATTTATAAGTATTCAATTCCTCCTCTCCCTCTGCACATAATAGAAGGCATTTCCTTGGTGGGGGAAGGGGCAGATATTTATGTATTTGTCTTCCATGTTTCCATTTTTCAGTGCATTCTCTGGATGTGACATTCACAATTAAATCTTCAGGTATTCAATTTGTAGCTATATATGATGTTTCTTGATTCTAAACATTTCACTGTTTATGATTCCAAGTAATACTTCTCAAGTTATTTTTAAAATTAGCCTTACCATTTTTCATGATACAGTAGTGTCCCATCACAATCATACCACAATTTCTTAATCCATTCCCCAATTGATGGGCAACTGTTCATTTTTCAGTATTTTACTACCACAAAGGCAGCTGCTACACATATTTTGGAAAAGGCAATTTCTTTTCCTTTTCCCCTGATCAGAATTTTATAACTCTCTATAGCCCTGTTGGTGAAACTATGGAACACATACGAGAGAGGGCTTCTGAGTATATTTTTCACATTTTGCGCCCATCTGCCCAGCAGCCCAATAAGAGTGCTTCCTCCTTTCCCTTTTTTGCATAAGGGGGCAGCTCACATATATTGTGAAAGTTGCAGTTTTTTTGAGTACTTGGCTCTAAAAGGCTCACCATCACTACTCTACAGTGTATTAGTATCTACAGTGTATTAGTATCATTTTTCCACACCTCCTTCAACATTTGTCATTTTGACCTTTTGCTATTTTAGCCAAACTTATGGGTAGAGATGATATCTCATACCACTTTGAGTTTACATTTCTCTTTTTTTTTAATAATTTTTTTTATTTTTAGAAAAATTTTCCATGGTTACATGATGCATGTTTTTACTTTACACTTCACCAACCCCTCAAACCCTCCCCCTCCTCCCTCACCCCCCATACTCAAGACATATTTATATATTATTGATAGTTACATTGGTGTGGTCTTTTTGGGTCGACGTCCCCAATCATGTCCTCATCAACCCAAGTGTTCAAGCAGTTGTTTTTCTTCTATGTTTCTACTACTGAAGTTCTTCCTCTGAATGTGGGTAGCATTCTTTTCCATAAATCCCTCAGAATTGTCTTGGGGCATTGCATTGCTGCTAGTACAGAAGTCTATTATATTCAATTTTACCATTCCCCAATTGAAGGGCATACTCTTGCTTTCCAGTTTTTTGCCACCACACGCAACTCAGCTATAAATATTTCATACAAATCTGTTTATCTATGATCTCTTTAGGGTACAAAACCAGCAATGGTATGGCTGGATCGAAGGGCAGGCATTCTTTTAGAGCTCTTTGGGCATAGTTCCAAATTGCCATCCAAAATGGTTGGATCAGTTCACAACTCCACCAGCAGTGCATTAATGTCCCAATTTGGTCACATCCACTCCAAATTCATTACTCTCCCTGCTGTCATTTGAGCCAATCTGCTAGGTGTGAGACAGTACCTCAGAGTTGTTTTGATTTGCATTTCTCTAATTATTAGAGATTTAGAACTCTTTCTCATGTGCTTATTGATACTTTTGATTTATTTATCTGAAAATTGCTTATTCATGGCCCTTGCCCATTTATCAATTGGGGAATGGCTTGATTTTTTATACAATTGATTTAGCTCCTTGTATATTTGAGTAATTAGACCTTTGTCAGAGTTTTTTGTTATAAAGAATTTTTTCCCCAGTTTGTTGTTTCCCTTCTGATTTTGGTTGCATTGTTTTTCTTTGTACAAAAACTTTTTAATTTAATATAATCAGAATTATTTATTTTATATTTTGTAATTTTCTCTAACTCTTGCTTGGTTTTAAAATCTTTCATTTCCCAGAGATCTGACAAGTATACTATTTTGTGTCCACCTAATTTACTTACAGTTTCCTTCTTTATATTCAAGTCTTTCACCCATTCTGAATTTATCTTGGTGTAGATTGTGAGATGTTGATCTAAACCTAATCTCTCCCATATTGTTTTCCAATTTTCCCAGCAGTTTTTGCCAAATTGTGGATTTTTGTCCCAAAAATTGGGCTCTTTGGGTTTATCATAGACTGTCTTGCTGATGTCACTTACCCAAAGTCTATTCTACTGATTCTCTTTTCTGTCTATTAGCCAGTACCATATTGTTTTGATGACCCCTGCTTTATAGTATAGTTTAATTTCTGTACTGCTAGGCCACATTCCTTCACATTTTTTTTATTATTTCCCTTGATATTCTTGATCTTTTGTTCTTCCAAATGAACTTTGTTATAATTTTTTCTAATTCTATAAAAAAGTTTCTTGGTAGTTTTATAGGTATGGCACTAAATAAGTAAATTAATTTGGTTAGAATGGTCATTTTTATTAGCAGATTAGCTGAAATGACAGCAGGGGAGAGTAATGAATGTTTGAGGGGATATGCCAAAATTGGGACAATAATGCACTGCTGGTGGAGTTATGAATTGATCCAACCATTCTGGATGGCAATTTGGAACTATGCACAAAGACTGCTAAAAGATTGCCTGCCCTTTGATCCAGCCATACTATTTCTGGGTTTATACCCCAAAGAGATAATAAGGAAAAAGACATGTACAAAAATATTTATACCATGCTCTTTGTGGTGGCAAAAAGCTGGAAAACACGGGTATGCCCATAAATTGGGGAATGGCTGAACAAATTGTGGTATCTGTTGGTGATGGAATACTATTGTGCTCAAAGGAATAATAAACTGGAGGAATTCCATGTCAACTGGAAAGACCTCCAGGAATTGATGCAGAGTGAAAGGAACAGAGCCAGAAGAACACTGTACACAGAGACTGATACACTGTGGTAAAATCGAATGTAATGGACTTCTGTACTAGCAGCAATGCAATGGCCCAAAACAATTCTGAGGGATTTATGGAAAAGAATGCTACCCACATTAAGTGGAAGAACTACAGGATTGGAAACACAGAAGAAAAACAACTGTTTGAACTCATGGGTGGATGCAGACATAATTTGGGAAGTAAACTCTAAACAACCACCCTAGTACAACTATCAATAATATGGAAATAGGTTTTGATCGATGACACATGGTGTAACCAGTGGAAATGTGCATCAGCTATGGGTGGGGGCGTTTGGTGGGGAGAAAGTAAGAACATGCATCATGTAACCATGGAAAAAGTTTTTCTAAAAAAGAAAAGAAAAGAAAAAAAGAAAAAGAATTGTCTAACCCAGAAAGCAGGGTGGATCATTGCTATATACTCCATACAGACTCTATCCAGACTGTTTCCTTAAGGCTGTGAGCACTGTGACAAAACCTTGCATGCAGTGTCCCAACCAACACTAAATAATTACAGAACTACAATCAAGACCATCACTATCATCTTGGACTTATTATTTGATTTTAGGAGATAGTTTAGATTGTAATGGAGTGTAGGAAGAAATAGTTTTATTCCCAAAGTTTTCCCCTCTGGGTAGTTAGCTATTCTGACAGCACCTTGAAGATCTTAGATTTTACCTCACCTTCAAACCTAGACCTTCTTCCCAATTTCCCTGAATTAATACATCCCTCCTCTTCTTAAGAGTATGTGAGTGAGGTGTTGTGGTTCAGGTTATATAAGCCTAGTTCATACATTACCTAAGCCAAATCTCCATCTTTACAGACCCTGAAAGTAGTTGAAATCCAGTGATCAAGAAGGCTTGAGCACATTAACCATCTTGTGTTTTGGGAATAAGCCTTAATTAGTGGAAGTTGTCAATTGTGGAATTATTCCCTTTTTGCCAGCCAATTCAGTCCTGTGAAAGCTAAGTCAGATAGCAACCATTACTGGACAGAGAAGGATTTTTTAAAGAACAGTTTTCAGAGCCTTCAACTGCCAAGGGAGGGGGAGGAGAAAGCTAGAGGCTTGAGGTTTCTGAGCCTCCCTGATGGCTGAACAAATTGTGGTATTTACTCTCTTTTTAATGGTAGTTTTCCTTGATAATTTTTTGTAATCTGTTGTCTAGGCTATTTTTTATCATGACAACTGTTTTCCAAGTAAATTTTTTTCAGTGAGATATTCCATGTTTTGTTCCATTTTTTCATTCTTCTGACTTCATTTTATTGTTTCTTGATGTCTCATGAAGATTCTATTTACTCAATTCTAAATTCTAACAAATTATTTTCTTCCATGAGCTTTTTATCCTCCTCCATTTGGTCAGTTCTACTTTTCAGAAAATTATTTTCTTATTTTTATACCCCCTTTTCCATTTGATCAATTCAGCTCTTTATGCTGTTTTTTCTTTTCACATTAAGTTCATTTCTCTTCCCCATTTTTCTTCTGCCTCTCTTATTTGATTTTTAATTACTTTTTGAGTTCTTCCAGAGCCTGAGGACATTTATCAGTTTTCTGAAGTTTTGTGTGTGACTCCTTTCATCCAACTCTCCCTTTCTATGTCTTTGCCTTGTTCTTTTTTATCTTGATAATAATTTTATATGGGTTGGTGTTTTTTGGTTGTTTGTTCATTTCCCCAGCATTTTTACTTACTTTTTTCTTAATGCTGAGCTCTGTTGTTAGAGTAGAGAAAGCATTCTCTTAAATTTCAGTTTAACCTTGCTTCTCCCTTCTGCTTTAGTTCTTGGTTTCTTCAAGTTTCAGTTCTTCTAAAGTAATATGGTGGCCTGTTGGCTGGGAACTTTTAAAGCCAGCTCCCACTGCTATTTCAATTTTCTTAGTACCCTTGGGCCCAGAGCTCTGAGAGCCACCCTTTTGCTGGGGCTCAGGGTCTTACCTCAAATCTGGTAAGGACTTCTGGGACTCACTCTATGCTGACACCAGCCCAGAACATGGTGGACCTCCCTTTGATAGAGCCTGGGACTTCACTATAGTATTGGGGAAGGTCTATGGCCTCCCTTTAGGCTTGAATGGGCAGGTACCATGAATTGCCTGGTGCTAGGGGATGGAGCCTTACTATAGGCTTGCATTAGGCCTTGGAAATTCAAGGGATGAATGTGGGGTATTCTCTTATTGACTGAGACAGGGTCTGGGTGTCAAAGTTGGGTTGGACCCATTTTCAGAATCTGGACCAGTTGGTGGGGACTGAGTGGCTTATATTCATCACTGCTCAATTTTACTTTCCACTGTGCTCCCCTTGTGAAATAGACCCTTTATGCCTAATTTTCAAATTGTTTTCTTTGGGAGATTTACTTTACTCCATCTCATTGTTGGTTCTGTCACTCCAGTATTCATTTCAAGATGTTATTTCAAGGCTGATTTGAGAGGATTCTCAAAGCAGTTCCAACTTTCTGTGCTAGTCTCTCATCTTGGCTCCATCCTTTCCCTATGTAAATCTTTTTTAAGGACAACACTTGCCTTAAAATCCCTTTCATTCACAAAAATACATTCAGCATATAATATTACATGCTATAAATATGAGTTGGTATATTCCCTCCAATATTGTTTTTTTGGTGAGATGTAGTCTCTTCATCCTGGTATTGCTCTTGTGTAAAAAATGTATATCTACTCATTTAACTTTCTTAGTTCTCATAAAACTTGATTAAGGCTTTAAAGATCTGTAGTATTATCAATGTAGATATTCTCTCTATTGATACCATAATTTAATGAATGTATTTTTAAGAATTAAATTAACTAATTTAAGTATTTAAACTGCTCTTGATTAAAAATAAGTGCATAAAGATCTTTTGAATTTAGTTGGTGAAGTAGATAGAGCTCTACCCTTATGGGCAGGAAGACCTGAATTCAAATATAACTTCAGGTAATTACTGGTGTGACCCTGAGCTACTCACTTAACCTTGTTTGCCTTATCTGTAAAATAAACTGGAGAAGGAAAGGACATATTATTCAAGCATTTCTGCCATGAAAATCCCAAATGACATCAGGAACAATTGGATATGACTGAATAAAACTGAATAACATCAACTGATTATTCCACAAAATAGAAACATAATATCTAGCCATTCCCAAAATCTATGTAGGTAATTAAAAATATTTATGGTAGCTACATTTGTATTCAATTGAATTATATTTCTGAGCATTATAGCTTTAGCAATAGAAGGGAATTTAGAGACCTAGTCCAGCCCTCTCATTTTACAGATGAAAAAACTAAATCCTGGAGGAATTAAGTTGTTTTTGTTTTTGTTGTTTTGTTTTATAGTTATACAGTCACTAAGGTGCACAGCTAGGGTTTGCATCCAGATCTTCTATGTCTAAAATCTACATCTGTTCCATTGAACCATGCTTCTTTTTTCTATGTATGAAAGTATAAATATTGGTTCTTATTTAGATATATTTACTATTTGACATGCAGAATGTCACCTTATAGAACACTTGTTTCCATGTCTGGATTGAGAGAGTGCAAGGACTAATATATAAACTAACCCATGCATAAATATATACACATATACAAATATATATAATATGCATGTGCATATTATATATTTGAACATATATCTATAAATAGGTAGAGAAATATGGATAGATTAATACAGGCATATATTTAATTTATTAATAATAATCTAAATTTATCTGTGTACTCTGTTACTGTGTCTGTGACTATATGTAGTCCAATACAATGTTTCTGTAATATATTGATGTATCTATATACTATTGGCACCTATATCACTGGTAAAGTAAACATATAAATAAAAATGAGGAAAACAATCAATGATCTAAATACTTCCAAATGTTTTATATTGATGATCTTGTCATCTCACCAAAACAAGGATTCCCTCCAGTAATAAATTTAGCCCTTTCAACCTATCCATCTTATATGACAATTGTCTGAATTTGTCCATAAATTCATTTAAAGAGTTATGTGCAACATCTTTTCTTTAGAACTCCTAAAATTGCAAGGATACCAAGGCAGCACATGGGTTATCCATTCATTTTTTGTCATAAACTTATTTGATTTGGATAAACTATGAAAATCACTGTCTTTTTATTCAGGTATTTGCTCTTTTATAGATGCAGTCTCACTAATCATTTTTCTGACCTGTATATATTATTTTCAAATCCTTAGGAGTACTATCATTCTCAAGTGGTGGACTGAAATGTAAATCACTCTTGTTACATTAGGATCTCAAAGACAAGTTATCTATAGATGTTAGTCACCTTTTTAACTCATATTTCAATATCTACAATAGATAAGCAATGTTTAAATATTTTTATATATTGTTATCAATTACAAATCCGATTTCACATAGGAAATAAACTTTTAACACTAAATCATTTGGATAACAATTTTCAGTGATAGAGATACTGAGAAAGTAATTTCTCTCTACCTTACAGATGCTGAGCAGAATATTTAGCAAAATTGAATTAAGAATTACGCAAAGTTCTTCATCTGAATAAACTATTAGTTTGATTGAGAGTGAAAAATCTGTTGAAAGCAAACTAATTCTATTGTGCCATTAATGTTACCTTAAAAGTGGTATCTTTTTCCATCTATATTATTAGAGAAATGTTTTGAATCAGTATATTAAAAATAAGGGATGTTATAATTGCCTAGAAATTTTTAAATGCACTGTGAATACTATGATCAGTGTTTGTATTTTGTACACTGAAATAGAATCAAGCTCTTAAAAGTCTTAACTGATGCTTTTGAATTTAAAGATCTAAGATGAGCATTTTCCTTTAAATCCTATGTTGATGCCTCATTGTGATATGGTGATGACCCCAGGATCTTTAAGCCTATGCAAAAGAAGCAGAATATCTAATAGCTTCTAATATGCTAAAAAATAGAATTTGATTTTGGCAACAGATTGCAGTTTGTTTTCAGAGGAGCACCTTAACTAATTATAAAGTGCCCTGCACATTGGAGCTACTTAATAAATGTTGATTAATTGATTAGAATTTTCACCATCAGTAGTCTGGCAATTTGTGTCTGATTTCTTTGAACATGTAAAGAATAAAACAAATTAAAAAGAATTAAAATGATCTTCAAGCTTCCAAAAAATTTTCTGCTTCTACTAGGAGGAATACAGAGTGACAGGAAGAAGGACGGGGTAATTGGGAT
Source organism: Gracilinanus agilis (assembly GCF_016433145.1). Classification (NCBI taxonomy): domain Eukaryota; kingdom Metazoa; phylum Chordata; class Mammalia; order Didelphimorphia; family Didelphidae; genus Gracilinanus; species Gracilinanus agilis. The sequence continues at coordinate 568,559,034 of NC_058132.1, read as the reverse complement.
ACATAAGATACTAAGTATCACATAATTTTAGACTGGGGCTAAACAACTTAGTTGCTGATACACTAAATGTGAGATCTATTGGTATACTACTGGAAGAATTATGTTGTATCAGTCTTGGCATCATGGTTATATATGAAACCTAATAAAAGCAAAGCATTTCAGTGAAATGTAAAAATGGTCTGGTTATTGTTAAGGCAGAGCTCTAAGGCATTTTTGTTGGGTTTGTTTGTTTGTTTGTATTTCCCCAAGTATCCAAAGGCAATAATAATCATCATTTTACAGGATATTTTGACATCTTGTATTATCGTATTCATGAAAAGTATCTGTAAAAAGACAAATAAAAACACAAAATATTTGCAGATTATAGACGAATATTTGTTTCAGAAAATGAAAATGTAGTGTAAATTTTATAAAGAATTTAGGCTTTCTAAATTAAATCAATATATACTTTGCAATTTAGTGACTTCAGAACAAATATTAGAATGAATAAGATCATTAAATTGTTTTAAAATGTGATTCCAGAGTAAGCAATATAATGGGATGAAGACTGACTGCAGATAACTTTGTTCTTTTATACATCCAAAATTCCTTTCTTCAAGAAAATAACTGAGTCCCTGCTCACTCCCTCAGTCTTGTTCCTTGATTCTCCTTGATTCTGTAGATGTCAACCTCTGCTCCCTATTTTCCTGCTACAAAAAAATAGGACCTTTCTCTTTAAAACACTCTCCTCATGGACTACTGTTACAAAGCATGGATTCTTTCTTCATGCATGTGAGGTAAAAATGTTTTTTTAATAAAGAAAAATGCCAAAAATTTCAGAAATGTGAAATTAATTTCCATAAAAATCACTTTATCCTCTGACAGCAGTAGAAACAACTTCTGATAATTTCTCAAAAATAAACCCCAAATTCAGGTCAGATATCAGTACATAATTGATAAATATCTTTCTATGATGACTCTGATAATAAATCTTCCTGAAGAAAGTGAAGAACAAAATCTATGAGGGTAATATGGGATTTTACAGAAACACAAACTCAGATCAAATATCAATAGAGAATTGACCTTCATTTTTTTTAAAACCACTTCTGATAATGAGTCATTCTGTGGTTTCTTGGAAAGTTATATGTGAGATGGAATGAAATTAGACTCTGATGATGAAGGCCAGAGAACTAAGAGTCAAGTGAAACAGATTAAATATTTGATACCAATACAATCTGAAGAAATCCAGAATGTTTTGGGGTTTGGGGAAAGTTCTATGGCCCCTGCCATTCCTATAGACAGTCAAGAGAGTGTTGTTAAAGAAAAATTTGCAATGCCTACCTTGTCATATATTTTTCAAATGAAGTCTTTTTTTTCAAATGAAGAAGGAGCAATATGGACAATCCACAACTACTATTTTGGTACATTTGATTAAATACTATGGTTTTGTAAAATTTGCATGTTTACTTGAAAAGTCTGAAACAGTAATTTGAACTGGAGGCTGAAATTTAGTGGACTCACTAATTTAATCGGTTATAGAATAATTTAGAACTACATATAAATTTATATTAATTTTACCTTATATCCTGAGAACTCAGACTGAAGTCACTTGCATGAGGAAAAATATATGTATTACAGAGTTTGATTTATCTATTTAAGAAAATGAAGTATCTATAGTATATCTCTTTTCCAGACTTTTATTTGAATGGGAAACTTCTATACAGATAATTTTTCTTTGTCTGTGTTTTGACTAGACATCATAAATCTACAATGCACTTGATCCACAATTGAACAAGAGAAGTCAAATGGACTAGATCACCTCTGGGAAATTTCAAAGATCTTTTAATGAATTGTAATTTCCCCTAAAATAAAGGCTCATCTTTTTAATATGAAGGATCTCACAGAGTAATTTGGTTTTGAGTCAAGGAAGACTATAATTCCTGAACACTTAAAATAGCAAACAACTTAAGTTTAATTAAGAAGTATATACTAAATTTAATTAGACTTTGCCATATGACAAAGCAGTAATTATGAAAGAAATGTAAAGAATGTCATAAAAATTCCATAATAAAAAAAGAAAATATGTTCATCATATGTTGAGAAGAATGTCATCTATCATTATTCTTGTAATGTCAAGAGAAAGTTGAACAGACTTTAAATAAGGGACTGTATTTTATGTGTGGAAAGTGGACAAGAATTATACAGGATGAAAAGGAATGAATGGATGATTTCTTTCAATGGAAGGAAAAACTAACAATTAAATCAAATATTCTGCATTTTATCATTAAGAACAATGGTCAGCTTATTGAATAATTTTTAAAATAGCTTCTTTGTATGTCCAATTAATTAAAATTTTCCTCCAGAGTTAGCAAGACCTTAATATTTCAGGCACAAAAAATGCAATCAAGTAGCAGAATATAGTTGAATTGTTACTGGCCATTCTTTTGAGGTATGTTTGATCATCAAGAATTTTTTATCCCAACCACTCTTATTTATAGGGCCTTCTTTCTGTATTTATTATTTCTTCTATATTTCTTTTATATCTATAAATTATTATTTCTTCTATATAGTTTGTTTTTATGTATTTGGTTGTGTGTTATTTTATTAGATTTTTTAACTCCTTTCAAGTAGAGCTTAACTTTTTTCTTTTGTATCACTAGTACTTCTCACAGTGACCGTACATACTTAGATGCTTAATAACATTAATTACTTCATTAATTCAATAATTAGATACTATTATTAGATTTGCATAACCATTTGACATGTGAGATAGGAGAGATAAATAGAGGTGAGAGGCTGATGAAAAGGAAATCCTAAAAATGAAAGTGAGAAAGAGCTATAAATAATCAGAGACACAGAGAGAAGCAGAGAAAAAGAACAGAAAAACAGACACAATCCAAAAAGGAATGGATCAGACGATCTGGCATATACAATAAGGGCATGCCTTGGAGAAAGGAAAACCTCTGTTTAAAATTGTTTTAAAATACTACCTATGTGATTATGATTAAATCACTCAACTTCATAGTTGACCAGGCATATCTGCAAGAGGATAAATCTACAAATAAGTAGTTCATTGTTTAAATTCTTGATCCACACCCTACAGGGAAACAGATAAAAGTAAATATCCCCAAAAAAAGAGATGCACAAATGTATGTGATATTTTCAATTGTGCTTTTTTATTCAGTAAAATCCTTTTCAGATATGATGCTTATTGAAAATATCTTTACTACTCATGATTATGAAAATATACTTTATACAATCCAAATATGCATATGAAATTCAGGTTTCTTTAAAAGAGGTTTCAGTTGTGAAATGATAAAGCTAAGGAAAAATACATCTTTTCTAGTTCAAGACTGAGAGTAAATGTGATAGCCCTTAGCTCTTCCAGGCAAGTGTGAAAAATGTGGTGGAAGTTATTTTCTAGAGCATGACTAAATAAGGAAGCAGGATACACTTCCCATTCAAGACCAAGAATAGGGCTTAAAGGAATTAGGGTTAGGGCAAAATCTTATGCCTTTCAAAGCTCTAAAAATAATCTTTTCTCTAATGAATATGAAGATGTGGTAGATTACACCATGAATTAGAGGCTGTGGATTGAATTTTAATAGAAGGTATATGAATCAGGGAAATGAACATAGAGGTAGATTCAGAAACAGGTGATATTTGTAGTTCTAATTAATGATGGAAATGCAGGGTTTTTCAGACATCACAAAATGTTGTTTCCCATAGAGGGTTTGTACAAGCTAATTTTGTAGAAAGGAAGGAGAATGTGAATATATTGTGAAGACTATTTAGGAGCATTATGTTATCCCAAATGGGGCTGATACTAAAGCAATGCTGGATGATCTCTATTCAGATCACATCTCTAATAACTGGCAAGAATCTTATCTTAGATTGCTCTCTGGGAATGTTCCCCTCATAAGAAAAAATCATGATATTTCCAAAATAATAAGTAATGTGGAATATGACCATAATGTCACTTGATTTATGCTAATATAAATGATTGGTAGTCACTATATCAAAGCAATCCAAATTTTTCTTGTATCACGTTTCCAGAGCGATTCCCTATTCTTTGGGCATATTACATTCATGGAATTTCAGAGAATAAGAATTTGACTTCTAATAAGTTTCCTGTAATAAATGTTTAATTAGAATGTGTTCCCCCAAATTAAATTTTCCGTGTTCATTTATAAAAATGTGTTTAATAATATATTCTTAGACTTTATTTTGACTTATAACATGTTTATGAAATGAACATGATTCCTGGCCTCTTAATGTTTCTAGCTTATGTCTGTCAGTGAAATATACTGGAAAGAGCCATCATCATGGTAGTGGGAAAGCCAGACTTTGGATGGGACTGTCCTGATGACCAGTTGTGTATTCCAAACAATGCAGTTTTCTCTTTTAAGTAAGATATAAGGTATATGCAATTAAATGAGATAGCTGTGCCAATCAATTTTGATTATTTATTATTCTTTGTTATAAGGATAGGGTTTAAGGAGTCAAGTATATTAGGATAATGACTATGGTTAATAACTGTTTTTTTCTAAAGTGAGGGGATTGAGTTTCTTATCTATGTTGAAGTCCTTTATTTATACATTATGGATAACTATAAAATGATTTAATTTAGGTAATATATATATATTTAATTTTAACAAAGCAATGCAGTACCTTGTGTAATGCTATAATTACAGAATACTCTTTAATTACCCAACTAGATGTCAGGTACTTCTCTATGGATGAAGAGTACATGGGGCTTCTGTTTCCAAGATGGCAGAAAGAGTTAGAAACCTTCCTAAGCCCTCCCAAATTCCCTTCCAATTTGTTTAAATTGAAGCTAAAGTCTTCTACCAAATTTTGAAGCATTTTTATTAATTAATTTTCCACTCCAGAGTAGTTTCGATGATCAATATAAGAGGATTGCCTCATTGAGGTGAGAGGGAAGTAAATTTCCAGCGGGTAGCATTAGCAAGGACAGTCTCAACCCTATAAACTCATGTGACATCCAACTCTCAACCAGACTCAAGTCTCTGGCAAGGATCTATACCCAGGGATGACCAACAATAAGATCTCATCCGTAGAGCAGGCCACCAGCTAGGTCCCATACCCTGGGACAATCAGCAATAAAGTTCTGCCCCTGTGGCTAGCCAGGAATAAGACTCACCTTCTGAGTCCCACCAGTAGCCAGACATCACCTCAAGAGCTAATTAGCAGTGAGGTTTCCCATCTGTGCAACCCAGCAGTGAGAATCTATATAAGTTTAAGCCAGTAGCTAGGCCCCAAGTCTCCATACAAAAAGCTTGGGATAGTGTCCTCTTCAATCTAAAAGTAGATTTCAACTAATTAAACAATACAAATTATAAAATAAACTGGAATATGAATAACAACAATGACAAGAATCTAACCATATGTAGTTAATATGCTGAGAGGATTAAGACACAAACTTGGGAGAGGACAAAATTGTCAACATAGTCACATGAGAAGCATCAAAGAAAAATGTGAATCATTCTCAGGTCCAAAAAGATCTCAAGAAAGAGCTCACAAAGAATTTTAAATATCAAATAAGAAAGTTAGAAGAAAACTGGGGAATAATAAAATAAATGCAGGAAAACCATGAAAAAGTAATCAACAGTTTCCTAAAGGGAAGCACAAAAAATGGGAAAAGTTATCCAAAAATTTGTCAAAGAAAACAACTTAAAAAGTCAAATTGGTCAAATGGAAAAGGAGGTACAAAAATTCACTTAAGAAGACAAATCAGTAAAAAGGAGAATCAACCTAATGGAAAAAATATGTAGATAAGTACACTCAAGAAAATAATTTCTTAAATATTTTAATTAGGCAAGTGGACACTAATGGCTCAATGAGGCTTCAAGAAACAATCAAATGTATTCTATTTATTCAGTACCATGCCAACTGAATTGCACAAAAACTATTTTATGAACCTAGATAAAATAATAAAATTAATCTGGAAAGACAAAAGGTCAAGAATAGCAAGGGAATAATGAAAAAAAGTGTGAAAGAATGTGGCCCAATTATACCAGATCTCAAACTGCATTACAAAGTGTTAATAATCAAAACAGTCTGGCACTGACTAAGAAATAAAGTGGTTAATAAGTGTAAAATACTTGCTATATAATACATAGTTGTAAATGGCCATAGTATTTGAATGTTTGATAAACCAAAAGGTACAAGGTTTTGGGACTAGCAATCACTATTTGACAAAAACTTCTGGGAAAACTAGAAAAGGACATGGCAGGAACTGGGTATAAACCAGCATCTCACACTGCATAACAAAATAAGTTCAAAATGGATATATGATTTGGACATAAAGGGAACGATCTTGTAAATTATGGGAGCATAGGATAGTTTACTTGTGTAAAGATTATTATTTGAGAAGCTCAAGATATTAACAGATCAAATAGGCTTGTGTGATGAAGCCTATCTGGGAGACTCTCTTCACCCTTACTGGAGGGAATGATAAGGGTATCTCTGTAAAGGTGGGGTAGCTGACAGAGATGGGCAAGTGTCAGCAATCTGATAAAGGATTTCTTCTGGGGATAATGTTTATAGCTCACCCGGGCTTGGCTTAAATGCCTGGACACTAATAAATCCCCCTCCAGAACCCAATCCTGTCAGGTTAAGGCTGAATGGCAGGTAGCCTTGGACTTTGTGAAGCCAAAGTCTATTAGATAGACTTTCCTTTACCCTTTTCTTCCCTCTGCTTCTGGTGTTCCCAGATCTGACTGCTAACATAAAGGTTGTTTATTATTATTATGAAATAGGATGGCAGAGGGATGTGGTGAGAGGTAGCCCTAATCTAACCTGATGTATAAATATTGTTCTTCACTGGTCAAGCCAGCCTGCTAGACCAGGGATTCTCCTTCCCTCCCCTATATATTACAACTAAACTAAGCCACCAGACTATATAATATAATAAGGGGTCTCTATCAAAAGGCAGGACAAGACAGAGAATCTTCACGGTTGGCTCAGTGGCCAGTTGGGTCAACTGACCCCTTTTGGCCATTGATAAATATTATAACTCTTCCACAATGGTTGTATGGGAAGTCAGGAACAGTAACCAGTCTTTGAGTATGGAGATGTCCAAGGAAACCTTCAGATAGTCTCTGCTGAATCTCAAGGTGGGGCAAGAATCCCCCATCCTTCTTCGAGTTCAGAGACCAAAGACCTCCTTTCCAGTTCTTTTCTATCCCACAAGCCCTTGCTCCTCCTCATCTCAATTGCTGCTCTTGTCAATCATATCCTTTTTCCAACATTCCAAACTGTTCTTTTGCATCCTTATTCTTACACTTGTAAAATCTATGGATAAGGGAAGAAATTGTGATAAAAAATATCAACAAAGAGCACTATGGGTAATTTTGATCATAATAAATTTTTTAAAAGATTTAAACAAACAAAAGCAAAACAAATAAAATCAGAAGAAAAAGAGGGAGCTGGAAATTTTTTATAAGTTTCTCTGACAAAAGTCTTTTTATCAAATATACACTATTATATACATATAAAATATGATTTTATATATATTCATATGTATAAAACTGAGTCAAATTGATAAGAATACAAGTCATTCCTCAGTTGATAAATGGTCAAAGAATATCAGCAGGCTGTTTTGAGATAAAGAAATTAAAGCTATACTTAGTGGTATAAAAATACTCTAAATTACTCTTGACTAGATAAATGTAAATTAAAACAATTCTGAGGTATCACTACTCACCTATCAGATTGGCTAACAAGAGAGAAAAGAAAAATAATAAATATTGAAGGGGATGTGGGAAAATAAGGACAATAATTTATTGTTGCTGGAGTTGTGCATTGGTTCAAACAATCTGGAAACCTATTTGGAACTGTGTCCAAAAATGCTTTAAATATGTGTATACCCTTTGATCAAGTAATTTTACTACTAGTAATATATCTCAGAGTTAAGGAAAAAAAAGAAGAGATAAGAATCTATCTGTATAAAATGTTTATAGTAGCTCTTTTTGTGGGAATAGCTGAATAAGCTGTGTTAAATGAGTGCAATTGAATATTCTTGTGCTATAAAAAATGATGAAATAGATGATCGGAGGGGAAAAGCTTGGAATAATCTACATGAATTGATGCAGATTAATGTGAGCAGAACCAGGAGGACATTGTATACAATAACAATTATATTATATGATGAACAATTGTGAATGATGAGTACTTCCTAGCAAAACATGGCAATCCTTAGACAGTTGTCAAAAAATGACTTTTGCCTCCAGAGAAAGAACTGATGGAATCTGAATGCAGAATGAAACATTTTTTCACTTTCTTAATTTTCTGTTGCAAGTTCATTCCTATAAAAGTAAAAAAAAAGATTCTATTAAATACTTTTGGTTAGATTTACTCAGAACCCTCTTGGAAGATAAGTCAACCATGAGAAAATATTATGAATTAGTTCTTATGAATCCAGCAAAGTAGGGAAGATGAGAAGTTTTCATACTGATAGAATTTTGAACCAAAAGTATAACTAGATCTCAGATTAGAAAAATCACTGGGGAAAAAATATCCCTGCAAGTATATTACACAAACAAAAAGGCTTGACTGAAAGAATACTACCGACACAATGAATACTGATCCCTCTGGTGGCTTGGGCCCAAAATTGCCCAAATACAATACAGTGGAACTGCTTCTACTTAGTAATTACTGAAGTGGAAATGGCTTATAACTAAAAGAGTCAGTAAAATAAAATAGGATTGAGCTGTCTTCATGAAAAATATGATGTCCTATATTGTTGACATGCAAAATAAGCACTCAAAAAGGGATGTTATTAGAGCAGGCACACCTCTTGCTAAGTGGTTCCCAATATTGTAAGAGATAGAAAATAAGTTCATTCATGATTCATTGATGGGAGAGCTGGTCTTTAACCAGATGTTAAAATATGGCAGGTGGATACCATGAACCCTTTCGCTGGAAAAGAAATAATGGAAGTTTATAGAAAGTTGGTACAATAAAATGAGTTTAAGGGGACAGCTGCCAGGGAAAAACCAGTTAATTTTGTGACTTGTAGTAACTTTTGAGAGTAGTTAATGTATTAGCCATATAGTCAGCTAAAATCAATAATGATATGTGGATAGTAAATAAAAATGAGTTTTGAAGAAAGAAGTCATAGGAGAGAAAACTTATGTGAAGACTAAATTTGTAAATATTTTATTCCATTTTAAAAGGAAATCAAATGAGGTGAAATAGAATGATTGAATGGATTGCCTTTGTAGATTAAAGAAGACAAAAGAGAAAAGTGAAACATATAGACTCATGGTGAAATGAGCACATAGAAAAATTGGATACTTGGAGATTCAGTTTAACAAAGTTTGGATAGAAGATAAAATGGAATTCAAGATAGAGGAATAATAATACTGTTCTACTCATTTTTCCATAAAGCCAAAATAGTATTGAAATCATATTTGGAGCTATCATTAAAAGCTGGAATATAGGAAATCTGGAAAGTAGATTAAATAATGACTGTAAGACATGGAATACAATTAGTTACAAAATTGGTACACATGAAAATTAACCAGAGAATAATGGAGAGCTCCTCCCTCTCAACTTCAGGGTGAATTATAAGCCCATATAAGGACAAATCCACTCCCTTTGTGAGAGGAAACTCCCTGGGCCATGAAGTGCACATTCTTTGCAATTAAAAGGTTTTAGTATTTAACAATAACAGATATATTTGGTGACATATAATATCTAAGTACCAGAAGCATCAGAGTATTAAAAGAGGGATTATGTCCTTACCTTTCTATAGTGGGTATTATTTTTGAAGACTATAAACATCTCACTGATATATATGCTACATTAATAATTTGGTAGCTTTCATTACTCTAGTGATGATATTTTTTTCATTTATTTCTAAATCATACAAGGCACACTATCACATTTACTGCAGATGTATTAGAATTAATTAGTCCAAAATCATCAAAAATCATTTGGTCTACTGCTTAGGGATATTAAAAATGATAATTTTCTGGAAATATTTTAAAGTGGAAATTGTATACCAAGTTTTGCATATTACCTTTTTAGAATATATTCTCATTCTCATTCTCATTCTCATTCTCTCTCTCTTTCTCTCTTTCTCTCTTTCTGTCTCTCTCTCTCTCTCTCTCTCTCTCTCTCTCTCTCTGTCTCTCTCTCTCACTGCCCCTCCCTCTTAATCATCTCCCTTATCATTCAATTCTTGAGAGAGTTTTTCAAAAGAGAATTTGTTAGATTATTTTAGGTTGACAGCTCTCTAGTGGCAGCTTACTTAAACCAGTAATAAGCTCATTAAATCTAAAGATTTCATAGAAAATGTTATAAGAGACTCTCACAATCAACTTAAGGGCTCTGGGGGATGGTGTGGAAGGGTGCAGGAAATCAGATATGTACATTTTAAATTATCACTGAAAAAGAGAACCTGTCCTAGATCATCAGCATTCTAGGTGTTATCAAGGGATTCTTGTTTTGTCAATTGAAAAACCATGGGAAATAAAAACATCTCTGTTGCTAGACCCTGTATCTGTGTATTCTAATCCCTTTGCTCATATGAATCCAGCCCCAGACAACATAGGAAATTAGAAAAAGAGATCTGTGATTTTGGGTTTTAGTTTGACCACATGGATGAAACACTAGGGAGAGTAACAGAAGCAACAGCACCTCTTGGAGTTCTCAGCTCAAAGGCAATAGAAGGGCCTGGGAACTGGTCAGAAAGAGATTACAGGGGATCTCTGTGCTAGCACTAGGCAAAGTATGAGACTGTTTGGCTACTCCATTACATATGCCATATCTGGATCATGGTTCAAAGACAAAGAAAATCATTTTCACTCTAAATAGAATGAGAACACTGAAGAACCAATATTTGGCAACAACAATCCCCAGTCTCACTGCTAAATAGTTCAGGAACTGAGTGTAATCAGTCAGTCAGTCAAGAGAGAGGAGAGGGGAGAAAGTCAAAATGGTAAATTAGAGGAAACCACCCAGCTAAAATCACCTAATATTCCTCTCAAAACAATTTAAAAACAATGTCACAAATAAAATTTTAGAAAAACAAAATCAACAAAATGTTGGTGTGAGTCATTTTTCTGGCCTCAGAAAACTTAAAAGATTAGCAGAAAACTGTGACATTGGGGTGAAAGTCTGTCCAGGGTACATATATGCAGGACTGGAAATAGCTGCAATAGAAGTTTCTGGACTTCTCAGCCAAGAGACTGTCTGGATTTAATTTCTAGGGTGAAAGGAACACTGGTGGTTGGTTAAAAGGGAGCAGGCTCACTGGTCACAGTTCTAAAGCAAAGAGCAGCACAAGTTTTTGTGCATGAAGGGGACCTGGGGACCTTCCTTTGCCCAGCTGGAACTGTGAACACAAAGGTCTTTAAAACTGTGTATTCCCTTTGATACAGATATACCATTGCTAAGTGTATCCCAAAGAGATAAAAGAAAAAAAAAGACCAATCTAGCTAGTTAGCATCCCTGTTTTTGGTGACAAAGAACTGGTAACCAAAGAGATACACAACAATTTGGGAGTGGTTGAAAAAATCATGGTATGTGATTGTGATGGAGTGGGAATGGGCTTAGAAAATGGCAATGGTGGTGGTTTCAGAAAAAGTATGGCCAGAATTATTTGAACTGATGCAAAGGGAACTGAAAAGAAAGAGATCATTTCCCACAGAAATAGCAATGTTCTCATAGTGATTAACTGCGAAAGACTTGGCTACTTAGATAGATACAATGTTGTAAGAATTACAAAGGACTCATGATGAAAAAAATTCTATCCAACACCAGAGAGAAAACTAATGAACTCTGAATATAAATTATCTCACTTCTTATATTATTCTTTCTTTTTTGGGGAAATATGACAATAGAAATTTGTTTTATATAATATCATATGCACAATTAATATTATATCATTTCCCCTGTGAGTGTGGGAGAGGGTGAAAAGTAAGAAAAGAATCTGCTTCTTAGTATTTGAGAAAGAAAGTATGTTATAATAATAATAATAATAATAATAATAATAATATATTGAAAAGGAGGAAGTGGAAGCCCAAAGAGTAAGATTGATTTTGACCAGAAGTGATGAGGGAAACTGAGGAACAGAATGATTTCCAATTCCAAGGGATTCAGGGCCCTCTCTAGGCAAGGAACTGCAGAGTGGGAGCTTAATGATCAAAAGTTTCCCCAGATCCCATCACTTTTGAAGCAACAAAAACTTCCAAACTCACAGAAGTAGATCTGAAAATGGCAATGTGAAAAAGTCTTATAGCTTGAGACAATGGTACTTCCATCACACCAAAATGGGAAGAGAGTCCAAATTTCAAGTAAAGTTGAAAATTTAAAAAATGGAGCAGAAAATGAGCAAAGAGAACCTAATTATGAAAAGCTAGTATGGTAAGAGATCAAAGACAACCTCAGAAGGAAATGTAATTTTTAAAATCTATAAATAAAGTCTCAGGAAAAAATGGAAAAAAGACACAAGTACAGCAAAAATGACTGGAAATTTTATAAAAAATGAGTTTCAAAAGAAAAAGTTGTAGAGGAAAAATTAGGAAAAGAAATAAAAGTAAATGGAGAAAACTATGAAAAATAAATAATGGCTTGATAAAATTGAAAAAAAACTATGCTCAAGAAAATAATTCCTTATTTAACAGAATTAGCAAAACGGAGAAAAAGGAACACAATTTCACTGAAGAAGTAATAATGTAAAAATTAAAATTGAGTAAGTGAAATATAATGCTTTCATGAAACAAAAAAAAATAAAATGAGGACTTCCAGGGTTAAGATGGTGGCAGATTAGAGGCAGGGCCACTTTCTCTCCTTACCAACCAATATAGCGTACCTCCAAAAGACAAAAAAAATCTAGATGAAAGAAGAGACCCCACAATAGGGCTCAGTATCAAAAGTATGTGGGTTTGGGGCACTTCCATGCTATAAGGGGGTAAAATAGCTCCCATCAAAATGTGAGCGGATCAACCCTCCCCAACCCCACCCCCAGTACCAGAGTCAGAGGCTATTCTTCAGAGTTAGAGCAAGCAGGGGCACAAAATCTAGCTCCTTGGCAGCTAAATGGCACCAGTGGAGCTTATCCCTGAGAGAAGCAAGACCTGAGACTCCATGTGGCTGGAAAACTCAGACCTTGGACACTGGAGTGGGACTCAGAGAGGTAGCAGCAGCTCCCAGTGCGCTCAGACTCAAGGGAAAACCTCAGGTGGTGGACCAAGCATGGGCTAAGTTCTGGGCTCTGGCCAGCTGGCTAGGAACACAGGCTTGACCCTGAAAATAGCTAGACCAGAGAACCCATGAGGGTCCCCAGAGAAGCCAGGAGACTCACAAAGTAGCCTTGGGCAAAAACTGTTCCCTAACTCCATACAAAGAGAATCAGATTGCCTTACTCAGACTTCTGGTAGATAAAGAATAATGATGCCAAGCAAGACCAAAGAATAAACAAGAAGACCAAGAAAAAAACTCTAACACTTGATAACTTCTGCACAGAAAAAACCCAGAAAACAGAGGAGGACAAACAGTTAAAGACATCCAAACCTTCCCCAAAAAGTGAAAATGGGTCACAAGATCTCGAAGAGTACATATCTGAGATCATGAGAAAAATGACAGATATCTGGCAAGAAAATAACAGTTTAAAAGGCAGAATTTTGCAATTGGAAAGTGAGGCTCAGAAATCAAATGAATTGATAAGCAAATTGAAGACCAGAAACAACCAGTTGGAAGCCTTGAAAAACCAGATAGACCAGATTGAAAAGGAAAACCAAAAGATTATAGCCAGAAACCAGTCTCTAAAGGCTAGAATTGGACAATTAGAAGACAATGATTTCATAAGACAACAAGAATTAATAAAACAAAGCCAAAAGACTGACAAAAATAGAAGGAAACATGAAAAAGCTCAATAAGAAGTTAATAGACCAAGAAAACAGGTTTAGAAGAGAGAACTTCAGAATAATTGGTCTTCCAGAAAAATTGGAGACAAATAGAAACCTAGATAGTGTATTACAAGAAATTATCCAAAAGACTGCCCTGATGTCCTCAAACAAGAAGGTAAAATAGACATTGAAAGGATCCATAAATCACCCTCTACACTAAATCCTCAGAAGAGAACCCCCAGGAATATAATAGCCAAATTTAAAAGCTTCCAAGTTAAGGAGAAAATAATACAAGAAGCCAGAAAGAGACAATTCAGATATCAAGGAACACCAATCAGGATCACACAGGATCTGGCAGCCTCCACACTACAAGATCACAAGGCTTGGAGTATGATATTCAGAAATGCAAGAGAATTGAGTCTACAACCAAGGATCACCTACCCATCAAAACTGACTATATACTTCCAGGGAAAATATGGGCATTCAACAAGATAGAAGATTTTCAAGCATTTGCACAGAAAAGACCAGGACTGAATGGAAAGTTTGATATCCAACCACAAAAACCAAGAGAAACATGAAAAGTTAAATAAGAAAGAGAGGGGAAAGAAAGAAAACTCTAACCTTTAAATTGCCTTCTTCAAGGGCTTCAATAATATCAAATTATTTGTATTTCCATATGGAGAAATATTATGTGTAATTCTAAAAAATTGTACTCACTATAATAGTAATTAGAAGAATTGGCAATAATGAGAAGTTGGAGTACTAAATGGTCTAAGATGATATGGGGGGAAAGTGTGGGGGGTAAAAGAAGATGGCACCAAGAGTAACTTGAAGGAATAAGAAAAATAGGATAATCTATACCAAACAAAGAGGGCATGGGAAGGGGAGGAGAAAAATACTATTATCAGAAGGAGAGAAAGAAAGAGTAAAAGAAAATACTTAAACCTTACTCTCAGTGGAATTAATACTGAGAGGGAAGAGTATCTAGATCCATTAGGATATCAAATTCTATCTAACCCTATGAATAAAGTCAGAAGAGACAAACCAAGGAGGACAGTGGGGGTTGGGCAGTTCTAAAAGGGTGGGGAAGAAAGGCGGTAGGGAATTCACTAAGCCTTAAAAAATAAAAAGAAGGAAATAAAAAGGAAAGGGTTGGAAAGGTAAGTAAATCAAGGGAGAGGACAAGGGTTATTGATTTAAAACAAACCACTGGTTTAAAAGGAAATACCATAATGGGAAGGGGTAGAATTATGAGAGGATACCAAAATGTTAGGGAATACACACCTGAAAATTATAACCCTGAATATGAATGTGATGAACGTGCTTATAAAACAGAAGCAAATAGCAGAGTGGATTCGAAAACAAAATCCTACCATATGTTTTCTACAAGAAACACACATGAGGCAAGTGGACATACACAGTGTTAAGATCAAAGGCTGGAGTAATTTTTGGGGGCTTCAACAGAGAAAAAGAAAGCAGTGGTTGCAATCATGATTTGTGATGAAGTCAAAGCAAAAATAGATCTGAGTAAAAGAGATAGGGAAGGTAATTACA
Source organism: Gracilinanus agilis (assembly GCF_016433145.1). Taxonomy (NCBI): domain Eukaryota; kingdom Metazoa; phylum Chordata; class Mammalia; order Didelphimorphia; family Didelphidae; genus Gracilinanus; species Gracilinanus agilis. Next base: position 568,543,621 of record NC_058132.1, on the reverse strand, counting down.
TCCTAATAAAAGGTAGTATAGACAATGAAAAAATAACAGTACTCAACATGTACGCACCAAATGGAATAGCATCCAAATTTCTAAAAGAGAAACTGGAAGAGATCAAGGAGGAAATAGATAGTAAAACCATACTAGTGGGAAATCTAAAGATTCTTCAGATTAGTGGGAGATCTAAAGATTCCTCAGATTATATGGGATCTAGATAAATCAAACCAAAAAATAAATAAGAAAGTGATAAGAGAGGTGAATGAAATCCTAGAAAAATTAGAGTTAATAGATATGTGGAGAAAAATAAATATGGACAAAAAGGAATACACCTTCTTTTCTGCTGCACATGGAACATTCACAAAGATTGACCATGTACTAGAGCATAGAAACATAGTAAATAAATGCAAAAGAGCAGAAATAACAAATGTAACCTTTTCAGATGATGATGCAATAAAAATAATTATCAATAAGGGCACATGGACAAGTAAACCAAAAACTAAACGGAAAACAAAGAATATGATTCTCCAAAATCAGTTAGTTAAAGAAGAAATCATAGAAACAATTAATAATTTCATGGAAGTGAATGACAATGATGAGACATCCTATCAAAATCTCTGGGATTCAGCTAAAACAGTACTCAGAAGGAAATTTATATTATTGAGTGCAAATAATAACAAATTAGAGAGGGCAAAGATCAATGAACTGGGCATGCAAATCAAAAAACTAGAAAGGGAACAAATTAAAAATCCCCAGCTAAAGACTAAATTAGAGATTATAAAAATCAAAGTAGAAATCAATAATATTGAAAGTAAAAGGAATTAATAAATAAGACTAGAAGTTGGTACTTTGAAAAAATAAATAAAATTGACAAAGTACTGGTCAATCTAATTTAAAAAAAGGAAAGAAGAAAACCAAATTATCAGTACCAAAGATGAAAAGGGAGACCTCACCTCTAATGAAGAGGAAATCAAGGCAATCATTAAAAATTATTTTGCCAAATTATATGGCAATAAATATAGCAATATAGGTGATATGGATAAATATTTACAAAAAATAAATTGCCTAGATTAACAGCAGAAAAAATAGAATACCTAAATAATTCCATATCAGAAAAAGAAATTAAACAAGCCATGAAAGAACTCCCTAAGAAAAAAATCTCCAGGACAAGATGGATTCAGAAGTAAATTCTATCAAACCCTAAAAGAACAACTAACTCCAATACTATACAAAGTATTTGACATAAAACAAAGAAGGAATTCTACCAAATTCGTTCTATGACACAAATATGGTACTGATACCAAAGCCAGGTAGTTCAAAAACAGAGAAAGAAAATTACAGACCAATCTCCTTAATGAATATAGATGCAAAAATCTTAAATAAAATACTAGCAAAAAGACTCCAGCGAGTGATCAAGAGGATCATCCACCATGATCAGGTGGGATTTATACTAGGAATGCAAGAATGGTTCAACATTAGGAAAACCATCCACATAATTGACCATATCAACAATCTAACAAACAAAAATCACATGATTATCTCAATAGATGCTGAAAAAGCCTTTGACAAAATACAACACCCATTCCTATTCAAAACCCTGGAAAGTATAGAAATAGAAGGACCTTTCCTAAAAATAATAAACAGTATATACCTAAAACCATCAACAAACATCATATGCAATGGGGATAAATTAGAAACCTTCCCAATAAGATGAGGAGTGAAACAAGGATGCCCATTATCACCTCTATTATTTGACATTGTACTAGAAACACTAGCAGTAGCAATTAGAGAAGAAAAAGAAATTGAAGGTATCAAAATAGGCAATGAGGAGACTAAGCTATCACTCTTTTCAGGTGATATGATGGTCTACTTAAAAAATCCTAGAGAATCAACTAAAAAGCTAGTAGAAATAATCAACAACTTTAGCAAAGTTGCAGGATACAAAATAAATGTATCACCAGCATTTCTATATATTTCCATCACATCACAGCAGGAAGAGTTCGAAAAAAAAAATTCCAGTTAAAATCACCCTAGATAATATAAAATACTTAGGAATCTATCTGCCAAGATAAACACAGGAATTATATGAACACAACAACAAAACACTTTCCACCCAATTAAAACTAGATATAAACAACTGGAAAAACATTGATTGCTCATGGGTAGGATTAACTAACATAATAAAAATGACCATCTTACCCAAATTAATTTAACTATTTAGTGCTATACCTATCAAATTACCAAAAAAAATCTTTACTGAATGAAAAAAATATGAGAATATTGATTTGGAAGAAAAAAGACCAAGAATGTCAAGGAAAATAATGAAAAAAAAATGTTAAGGAAGGTGGCCTAGCAGTACCAGATCTTAAACTGTACTACAAAGCAGTAGTCATCAAATCAATATGGTCGTGGTGAAGATACAGAAGGGAGGATCAGTGGAATAGATTAGGGGTAAGCAACATCAGCAAGACAGTTTTAGATAAAGGAACCCAGCTTTTGGGACAAAAACCCGCTATTTGACAAAAACTGCTGGGAAAATTGGAAAACAATATGGGAGAGATTGGGCCTAGATAAACATCTCACACCCAATACCATGATAAACTCAGAATGGGTGAGTGGCTTGAATATAAAAAGGAAACTATAGGTAAATTGGGTGAGCACAGAATAGTATGCTTTTCAGATCTATGGGAAGGGAAAGATTTTCAAACTAAGCAAGAGTTAGAAAAAATTCACAAAATATAAAATAAATAATTTTGACTACATTAAACTGAAAAGTTTGTCTACAGAGAAAACAAATGCTATCAAAATTAGAAGGGAAACAACAAATTGGGAAAAATCTTTATAACAAAAAACTCAGATAAAGGTCTAATCACTCAAATATACAAGGAGCTAAATCAATTTTACAAAAATATCAAGCCATCTCCCAATCGACAAACAGGCCAGTGACATGAATAGGCAATTCTCAGATAAAGAAATCAAAACTATCAATAAGCACATGAGAAAGTGTTCTAAATCTTTAATAATTAGAGAAATGCAAATCAAAACAACTCCGAGTTATTACTTCACACCTAGCAGATTGGCTAAAATGACAGCAAAGGAGAGTAATGAATGTTGGAGGGGATGTGGCAAAATTGGGACATTAATGCATTACTGGTGGAGTTCTGAACTGATCCAACCATTCTGAAGGACAATTTGGAATCATGCACAAAGGGCTTTAAACGAATGCATGTCCTTTGACTTAGTAAAAGCATTACTAGGTTTATTTCCCAAAGGGATAAAAAATGGGAAAGAATTTGTACAAAAATATAGCTGTACTTTTTATGGTGGCAAAATATTGGAAAATGAGGAAATGCCTGTTAATTGGAGAATGGCTAAATAAATACTTGTATATGATGGTAATGGGATACTCTTTTGTTGTAAGGAATGATGAATTAATGGATTTCAATAGGTACTGGAATGATCTACATGAACTGATGTGGAGTGACATAAATAGAACCAGAATATTGTACATAGTAACTGAAACACTGTGGGACAATTAAATTGACTTTGTTATTAAAAGCAATGCAATGATACAGGACAATTCTGAATGTCTTATGGCAAAGAATGCTATCCACATCTAGAAAAAGAACTGTGGAAGTAGACACCAGAAGAAAACATGTGATTTATCCCTTGTTTATATGGAAATACTATTTGGTGCTTTTAAAATACAACACTGAATAATATGGAATAGGTTTTGAGTGATTATATACATATATATATATATATATTACCCAGTAGAATTGCTTCTCAGCTCTGGTAGGGGAGAGGGAAGAAGGGAGGGAGAAAACAAGAATCATGGGACAATGGAATTTTTTTTAAAAGTAAATTAAACAAAATAAAACAAAATCTACTTTGAAAATAGATCAAGAATAGATAATTTTAAACTCATTACACTATCTGAAATAGTTTACCCAATATTTCAAATAATTATCAGGGAAATTGTTTCAAATCACAGAAGCAGAGTATAAAATAGAAATTGAATGATTCCACTGATCATTATATGAAAGAGATCCATAAATGAAAACTTCCCAAAATATTATAGTCAAATTCTAGAACTCCTAAGCCAAAAAGAAAATACTCCAAGCAGAATGTAAGCACTCAAATAATATGGAGCCATAGTAAAGATAACACAGGATTTATCACCTACAGTATAAAAGGGGTAGAGGATTTGAAATAAGACTGTTCATAAGTCAAAAAATCTGGGATTACAAACAAACATGACTTTCCCAGGAAAACTGAATATAATCCATTGAAGGAAAAATTGGTGATGAAAATTTGTATCTCAAAAAATTTAAATGGGGTTCCAGTAAGATGGCGGCATTGATGGAGTGAATCTTAAAACCTCTGCACCCTTATGCACCAAGATAGAAAACAATGTGCTTCAAGAAGAAAGAGGACCAAATCTAAGAACGGGACAGAGCAGAGGTAACCCTACTTCAGCACAACTAAAGAGGTACACCAAGAAAAAGGCTTCAATACTTGAACTGTTGGGACTGAGGGTATAGAAGGGGAATCCCATGATCCCAGGACATCTCCCCCAAGTGCTGTGCAGAGTCTCCAGCTGCCCGGGAAATCTCAGGGCTGGTGGGTGCACCGGTCGGGAGAGAGGACCTTGCTGGCATAGGACTCAGGTAGTCAAACACAGACACTGGAGAGGTGGCTGGAGGAGAAAACCAGAGAAACACAGCAAAAACGCCCAGAAGATGGTGGCTTAGAGAGAGCCAAAACCCAGAGTGCAGACAGCTTGCCTTCCTCATACTGAGACAAAGAACTCAGGGTTTCAAGAGGAAAGAAACCAGATCAAACACAGTGGATAACACAGGGGGACCCCACTGCTGGATAGCTCAGTTCAGCAAAAAATGTTCCTCCTTGTCACCCCACCTTTTTTGGGTTTTTTGTTTGTTTGTTTGTTTGTTTTTCCCTCCCCTCCAGGTTATTAGGATTTAGCCTCAGGGAAGACTAGTCCAATCCATACAGATTAATTCCCAACAACTGGACAGACAAGAAGTCTTCCAAGGGCAAAGAAAGTAACTTGCCTCTGGGGGGAAGATATTTCATCAAAGATTATTAAATACATCTGCTCAAATTAGCAGAACAAGGAAGAGAAAAAAACATGAGCAAGCAACAGAAAAAGAGAAAAGAAATGACAATTGACAGCTTCTTTCAAGGAAGTGAAAAGAGAACAAATGAAACAAATAGAAGAAGAGGAAGTAGTTCCAGTGAACTGGACACAGGCTTTGGAAGATATCAAAATTCATTTAACTCAAGAATTTAAAAGTCAAATAATTCAAGAACTTCAGGATCTCAAAAAACAATCAAGAGAGGCTGAAGACAATTTGAAAAAGGAAATACATGAGCTAAAACAAGAAAATAAAGCCTTAAAAGCCAGAATTGGCCAGCTTGAAAATGAAGCAAAGAAGGCAAAAGATGATCTACAAATAAAATCAGACCAGAAAGAGAAGGATGACCAAAAAGCCAGGGATGAAATTCAGTCTTTAAAAAACAGAATTCAACAACTAGAAGAAAATGACTTCACAAGGCAGCAAGAAAACATTAAACAAAATAAAAACATGAAAAATTTGAGGAGAATATGAAACACCTCATTGATTCAACTGAAGATCTGGAGAACATAGCTAGAAGAGATAACTTAAGAATTATTGGTTTACGAGAACATCATGATAAAAGAAAAAGTTTAGATAACATTTTACAAAAAATTATCAGAGAAAATTGCCCAGCAATTCTCGAACAAGAAGGAAAAGTGGAAATTGACAGGATCCACAGATCACCTCCTACATTTAATCCACAACTGACAACTTCCAGGAATATTATAGCCAAATTCAAAAACTACCAGACCAAGGAAAAAATATTACAAGCTGCTAAAAAGAAGTCATTTAGATATCAGCGAACCACTGTTAGGATAACACGGGATCTGGCTGCATCTCCATTGAAGGACCAGAAGGCATGGAACACAATATTCCGGAAAGCAAGAGAACTGGGGCTTCAACCAAGAATCAACTATCCAGCAAAACTAACTATATTATTGCAGGGGAAAGTATGGTCATTCAATAAAATTGAGGACTTTCAAACATTCATCAAGACAAAAACAGACTTAAACAGAGAGTTTGCTGCCCAAACCCAGAACTCAAGAGAATCAACATAAGGTAATTAAGAGAATGGGGGGAGGAGGAAAATAAAATTCTTTTCTTTATGTGACACAACAAGTTCAATCAATTTATATCCCAAGAAGAAAAGAAGGTATTGGCAAATATTAAAAATTATTATTACCAACAGGGTAACTAGAAGAAGTTTACATAGAGGGAACAGGGACAAACTTTATAGGATGAAATGTCAAGAGATATTTAAATATATATATGTATGTATGTATGTATAAATATATACAAAACTAGGGGGAAGAAGATAAAAATAAGAAAAAAGGAAAGCAAACAAAAAGGAATAAATTTATATTCCATAAAGAAGCATATGGGATCAAAAACTGAGGGTATGGTAGACGGTATGATTTATATATGGTCCCAGAGACCTTATAAATTATATATTTTAATGTCTAAAATTAAAGATTTCACATTGGATAAAAGGCAAGTCTTAAAGTCAAGATGACCTAATTCAAGTTCCTGATTGATACTTATTAGACATAGGAATCATACATTAATTACTTACACTTAATATGTTCTAAGCTATAATAAGACTCTAAATTTCAGATGTTACATATTTTAATCAATTTTAGAATTTCTATAACATGAGCTCAGTGAATAGATGAAATCTACTTCCTTCCCTAGCCCACCTTATCATTTAACATTTATCTTCTTGTCTTTCCAATTTATTACTTAGTCAATAGTAATCTCTTGAGACAAACATAAACATGCAATTATTTCAGGTGAAACATCTCATTTTAATGTCTCTCCTGTCCTCTCTAAAGAAAATTAAATCTTTAGAAAGTTTGAAGTTCAACACAGTGTTATGATAATAATTCTGAAAGACTGTTTCTGATCCAAATATTTCTATTACTTAATAATTATATATTGTTCATCTATCAATGTTCAACTATTTTGCAAAACACATAGTTTGATTGCTGATTAAAAAAATTTAACATAAAATGAATAAAAACGATGACAATAACAGTTAATGTAACTAACCCTTCCACAAGGTTATTGTAGTAAAACACTTAGCAGGAAAAAATAATTACAGTTTTTTTCAAACATTTATTAATATTCATTTTTAACATGGTTACATGATTCATGCTCCTCCTTTCCCCTTCGCCCCCCGCCCCCCCCACCCATGGCCGATGCACATTTCCATTAGTTTTGTCATGTGTCCTTGATCAAGACCAATTTCCAAATTGTTGGTAGTTGCATTGTTTTGGTAGTTTCAAGTCCACACCCTCAATCATGTCCACCCTGACCCATGCGATCAAGCAGTTGTTTTTCTTATATGTTTCCTCTCCTGCAGTCCTTCCTCTGAATGTGGGTAGCATTCTTTACCATAAATCGCTCTGATTTGTACTGGGTCATTGTATTGCTGCTGGTACAGAGGTCCATTACATTCAATTTTACCACAGTATATCAGTCTCTGTGTACAATGTTCTTCTGGCTCTGCTCCTTTCGCTCTGCATCTGTTCCCAGAGGTCTCTCCAGTTCACCTGGAATTCCTCCAGTTTATTATTCCTTTTAGCACAATAGTATTCCATCACCCACATATACCACAGTTTATTCAGCCATTCCCCAATTGAAGGACATACCCTCCTTTTCCAATTTGTTGTAACCACAAAAAGCACAGCTATAAATATTTTCGTACAAGTCTGTTTGTTTATCTATGATCACTTTGGGGTACAAAACCAGCAATGGTATCCCTGGATCAAAGGGCAGGCATTCTTTTATAGCCCTTTGAGCATGATTCCAAATTGCCAGCCAGAATGGCTGGATCA
>NC_058132.1:568421226-568530706 GCF_016433145.1 Gracilinanus agilis | reverse complement strand
TTTGTTTTATTTGTTCTTGTTGTCTTGAGAGATCATTAGCTTCTACATGCTTAATTCTAGCCTTTAGGGATTGATTTTCGACTATAATATTTCGGTTTTCAGCTATGGTCTTTTGATTTTTGGCCGTAATCTTCTGGTTTTCGGCCATAGTCTTCTGGTTTTTGGCTATAATCTTCTGGTATTCGTTTTCAATCTGTTCATTTCTGGTGTTCAATTTGCTTATCAGTTCATTTGGTTTCTGAGCCTCACTTTCCAATTGCAAGATTCTACCTTTTAAACTGTTATTTTCTTGCCAGATCTCTTCCATTTTCCTCAAAATCTCAGTTTTGAACTCTTCCATAGCTTGTGAGGAGTTTTCCTTATTTGAGGAGGGTCGGGATACTTGTTTGTTCTCCTCCTCTGTTTGCTCGGTTGTCTGGATTTTCTCTGTGTAAAAGTTGTCAAGTGTTAAAGACTTCTTTTTCTTGTTGTTAATCTTTCTCTTCTGAACTTCCTGAGACTGGGTAGCCATCATTAGCCCAGCAGCTTCTCAGGTTTTTCCTCGCGCTCAGGGTCTGTCTGTGGTCAAGCCCCCTGGTGGACCCCCTTGCTTGATCGTCAGCTGGAGGTTTCTTTACAAGTCTCAGGGAGCTGCTTCCACAGTCGTATACCCTTCTGCACTGGTTCCCCACTCAGGGTTTCAGAGCTTTAGCTCAAGGCTGTGTCTGCCTCCACCCAGGCCTCTGCCTGTGCCTGGCCTGTGCTCTGAGCCTGTGCTCTGAGCCCTGCGTCCGCTCTCGATGTCCTGCTCCCAAGCTCAAATTTTGTTTGCGTTCGTTAGCTTTTTGGGGTCCTAAATCTTGCTGCTCTCAGGAACAGGCCCCGGAGCTGCCAATGACTCGATGGGTGCCCCAAACTTGCTCTATTTCTTTTTAGCTGGCTTTGGTGCTATAGGTGATGTGTGTGGAGGGGTGGGGGGTGGGGTGGTTGCTCAGCCCACAGTTTAGTGAGAGCTGTTTCACCCCTTTATAGCATGGAAATGCCTGGATTCCACGTACCTTCCATGCTGTGCCCTGTTGTGGGGTTCCTCCGTTCATCTGGACTTGTTTTTATGTCCCCTTGAGGAGTTTTGTGTGTTTCAGTCAGGAGAGGTTAAGAGCTACTTCTTACTCTGCCGCCATCTTAACCCGTAGCCCCAATAATTACAGTTTTAATGTAGCCAATTAGTTGCTATATATTTGCTGTGTTATAAAGATCTGGAAAATAAATAGACATTTGCTTTTAGTTAATTTTAAAGACCATTGTTTCATTGTTACTTTTAAAATTTCACAGTCATTTTCTTACTAATTAAAACATTTACTACTTGCACTAAAAGATCCTATCAAAAAGAACTTAATATTTAATGAATATGAAAAATGAAACTCCTTAGAAAATTTGAAGCACCAAAAAATGACTCAAAAGAAAACTGTTGTATAATTGTAGCATGACTCTAGCAGGAATCCTTACCTTCAATATATAGTATATTTAGTATTAATGAAAGTTAATATATTTCTAGTAAAAATAAATGATAAAAACCTTGGTGAATTTTTCACTTGAAAATTAGTATTGACATGATTAATGTCTTAAAGGATATCAAGGACTATCTCAGAGAACTTTTTGATGTTTGATTACAGAGAAAAAAACTAGGATTAAAATTATATAGAGTCAGTAAAACATTTCATCAATAAGAATTTATTAATCCAATATTTTATATATATATTAGATTGGGTTACAGCTAAGAATGCAAAGAAGAAGAAATGATATCTCGCTTCAAAGAACTTACAATTCAATAAGGGAGTATATGCAAACATATTTATATATACTTTGTGTAAATGAAAAGTAATCCATGGAAGACAGACCTATGCCTGGGATTTGAGGTGAATAGGGTAAAAATCCAGGAAAGCTAGGATATCAGGTTAAGAAGGAGATCATTCTGAGGCAAGGGGAAAAGATGATGAAAAAACACATTTTAGAAATTTAATGCAATCACAATCAGGCAAAGCAAAAGTAAAAATCAATACAATTAAAAGACATGAAGAAGGAAATGACATCATGATTTGCAATGAAACAATATCAGTACTAAATATATATGCACCAAATGGCATAGCATCTAGATTCCTAAAGGAAAAATTACACGAGTCAGAGGAGGAAATAGTAAAATGTTACTAGTGAAGTACATCAAACTTCACCTTTCAGATATAGATAAATACAAATAAAAATGAAAAAGAAAGGAATTAAAGAGGTAAATAGATGTTTATTATAAATTTCTAGAGAAAACTAAATGGAAGTACAAAGGAATACAACTTTTTCTTAGCAGTATATGGCATCTTTACAAAAAATTACCATATACTAAAGTATAAAAGCCACATAGCCAAATGCAGAAAAGCAGAAATATTGCTTGCACCCTTTTCAGAGAAGAATACATTAAATATTACATTCATTAAAGGGCAGCTGACAGGAAGCCTAAAATTAATTGGCCCTAAAGATTGAGTGGATCAAAGAACAAATCATGAAATGATTATTCAGGAATTGCATTAAAAGTTACAATAAAGAGACAGCATACCAAAATTGATGGGATGCAGCTGAAGTTGTACTTCAGGAGAAATTTATATATCTAAATGATTATGACAACAAAATAAAGATCCATCAGTTAATTGAGCAGAGAAACAAACAGAATAAATTAAAAATATCTGATTAAAGACCCAATTGAAAATCCTGAAAATAAAAGGACAGATTATTTAATCTGAAAGAAATAAAATCTTTGAACTAATTAATAATATAATTATTTTATGAAAAAATCAATATAATAGATTAACAATCACTTTATTTTAAGAAAGAAAGAAGAAAAACATTACCGGTTTCAACAACAGAGAGGTAAAATTACAGCAAATGATGAAGGAATTAAAAAAAAAATTATTGGAAGTTACTTTGCCTGATTACATGCCACTAAATATGACAATCTGGATGAAATAAATGAATACTTACCAAGATTTAGGATATACAGATTAACAAAAAGGAAACTGAGTACTTAAACAACTCAAACACAGAAAAATAAATTAGCAAACTATCAAAGAATTCTGTAAGAAAAGGGCCCCTGTGTAAGATAGATTCACAAATGAATTCTACCAAACATTTGAAGAACAAGTAGCTACAATATTCCATAGACTTCTTGGAAAAATAGGGAAAGAGGATGTCCTTCCACACTCTTTTTATGACACAAATGAAAACTAAACCTAAATGAAACCTTAACCAAGAACTAAAACAGAGAAAGAATACTATAAACCAATCTCCCTAATGAACATTGATGTGAAAACCTTAAATAAAATTATAGTAAGGAGATTATAGCATCATATCACAAGAACAATATACCATTATCAAAGGATTTTCTTGGAATGCAGAGATGGTTTAATATTAGGAAAGTAATCATTATAATTGACCATATCAATAACAAAACACCAACAAAAATTACATGATTGTTTCAAAAATGCAGAAAATATATTTGACAAAAAAGGCAACACCCATTCCTTATAAAAAAGATTAGAAAATATTGGTATAAGTGGGACCTTCCTTCTTTAAACTGATAAATAGCATCTATCTAAAACCGTGAGCAAGCTTTATCTGTGATGGTGATGAACAAAAATATTTCCCTTAATCAAGGATGTCATTATTGCTACTCTTGTAATGTTCTATAAATGCTAGATATGGCAACAAGAGCCAAAAAATAAACATTCTTTGCCCTCTCAAAGTTTAAATTATAATGGGGACACAAGAAGTCATGAACTAGGCACAAAAAAGACATGAAAATAGGTATCTGTACATATATTCAGACATACACATGTATACATGCATGCACATGTAATATGGTAGGTAGTCTCAGAGCATAAGCTAGTAACATTTGTGGAGACTAGGTAAGGACTCTTGTCAAAAATGGAACTTGGGCTTACACATGAAGCAATAGGTGCCTCCACTTTTATTCTTTTCATGGTCTTCTAAACCCTCTGAAGTCAGGTTTCCAAACTTAAAATTCAGTTGAAATTGTTCACTGAAGTTACTAGTCTCTTTTCTCAAAAATTGTCCTTCTTGATCTCTGAATACTTTAAAACAACTTATCATTTTCTTCCTCTGCATACCTTCGTTACTTTGGATTTCTCTGACCCTACTCCTTCTTGGTTTTTCTTTCATCTATCTGACTGCTACTTCTCAGATCCTTTTGATTAATATTTATTCATGCCATACACATAAACCATGAGTTATTCCCCACATCACAGGTGCTTAGTACTAGGTCATTTTGTCTTTTTTTCTTCTATTTTAGCTCATATTGTGATATCATAGACTTACATGGATCATAGGAGTTAGGTTTCATTTTAGGAGTATGTTGCCTCACTCTCTAGAGTGGGAAGAAGAAAGGAAGTAAAAGAACATAGAAGAGCCTCAGAGACCATTAAAAAAGTAAGGATGTCTGTATACTCTCAATGAAGGCAGATATTTAACTGAAGTAAAAGTTTATTTGACCGTTATGGACTTGGGCATGAGGTTTTTATTTTTGTTTTTTAAAAAATATTCATCATTGCATATTTTCAATTTGCTTTTTATTCCATGTTTTTTAGCTTACTACTGGCAAGAGACCTAATACACATTGATGAAGGGTAAATAAATTAAATTGTCATCTCTCCTTATATCCAACTCAATCATTATATTGTGCATTTGTATATAGAAAATAAAAGGGCTTTTAAAATGAATACTCTACTGTTCTCTAATGTCTTGTTCATATTCAAATTTTATTAAGCCAGTGCATTGGAGAAGGATAAAATCAAACTTTATATACATATATAAAAAGGAATAGGAAGATCCTTCTGGAATGGACTAAAATATAGTTAGTTATTAATACAATTCAAGTTAAAGTTACATAGAATTAGAATTTAAGTCATCTATGTTTCATATATAAATCATTTGAAAAAAAAGATTAAAAAAATAAATCCTTTATTAAAATATGTTGTGTATAGATCTAGTTTTAATTGTTTGGAAAGTGTTTTGTAGTTGTGTTCGTATAATTCCTGTGTTTGTTTTGGTAGATAGATTCCTAAGTATTTTATATGGTCTAGGGTGATTTTAAATGGTGTTTCTCTTTCTACCTCTTGCTCCTGGGATGTGTTGGAAATATATAGAAATGCTGATGATTTATGTGCATTTATTTTGTATCCTGCAACTTTGCTAAAGTTGTTGATTATTTCTACTAGCTTTTTAGTTGATTCTCTGGGATTTTTTAAGTAGACCATCATATCATCTGCAAAGAGTGATAGCTTAGTCTCCTCATTACCTATTTTTATACCTTCAATTTCTTTTTCTTCTCTAATTGCTACTGCTAGTGTTTCTAGTACAATGTTAAATAATAGAGGAGATAATGGGCATCCTTGTTTCACTCCTGATCTTATTGGAAAGGCTTCTAATTTATTCCCATTGCATATGGTGCTTGTTGATGGTTTTAGGTATATACTGTTTATTATTTTTAGGAATGGTCTTTCTATTCCTATACTTTTCAGTGTTTTCAATAGGAATGAGTGCTGTATTTTATCAAAGGTTTTTTTTAGCATCTATTGAGATAATCATGTGATTTTTGTTTGTTAGATTGTTGATATGGTCAATTATGTGGATGGTTTTCCTAATGTTGAACCATTCTTGCATTCCTAGTATAAATCCCACCTGATCATGGTGCATGATCTTCTTAATTACTTGCTGGAGTCCCTTTGCTAGTATTCTATTTAAGATTTTTGCATCTATGTTCATTAGGGAGATTGATCTGTAGTTTTCTTTCTCTGTTTTTGATCTACCTGGCTTTGGAATCAGTGCCATATTTGTGTCATAAAAGGAATTTGGAAGGACTCCTTCTTTGCTTATTATATCAAATAATTTGTATAGTATTGGGATTAGTTGCTCTTTGAATGTCTGATAGAATTCACTTGTGCATCCATCATGCCCTGGCAATTTTTTTTAAAAATATTTATTGCTCATGGGTAGGACAAGCTAACATAATAAAAATGACCATTCTACCCAATTAATTTACCCATTTAGCACCATACCTATCAAACTACCAAAAAATGTTTTACTGAATTAGGAAAAACTATAACACAGTACATCTGGAGTAACAAAAGATCAATAATATCAAGGGAAATGATGAAAAAAATGTGAAAGAAGGGGTCCTAGCAGTACCCGATATTAAACTGTACTATAAATCAGCAGTCATCAAAATGGTATGGTACTGGCTAAGAGACAGAAGGGAGGATCATTGGAATAGACTTGGGGTAAGTGACATCAGCAAGACAGTGTATAATAATCCCAAAGAGCCCAACTTTTGGGACAAAAATCCACTATTTGACAAAAACTGCTGGGAAATTTGGAAAACAATATGGGAGAGATTAGGTTTAGATCAACATTTCACACCCTACACCAAGATAAATTTAGAATGGGTGAATGACTGGAATATAAAGAGGGAAACTATAAATAAGTTAAGTGAAGTTAGAATAGTTTACTTGTCAGCTCTCTGGTAAAGGAAAGATTTTAAAACCAAGCAAGAGTTAGAGAAAATTACAAAATGTAAAATAAATGATTTTGATTATATCAAACTAAAAAGCTTTTGTACAAACAAAAACAATGTAGCCAAAATCAGAAGGGAAATAACAAATTGGGAAAAATCTTTATAACAAAAAACTCTGACATGGTATAATTACTCAAATATACAAGGAATTAAACAAATTGTATGAAAAATCAAGCCATTCCCCAATTGATAAATGGGCAAGAAACATGAATATTCAATTTTCTGATAAAGAAATCAAAAGTATAAATAAGCAGATGAGAAAGTGTTCTAAATCTCTAATAATTAGTGAAATGCAAATCAAAAGAACTCTGAAGTATCACCCCACATCTAGCAGATTGGCTAAAATGATATCAAGGGAGAGTAATGAATGTTGGAAGGGATGTGGCCAAATTGGGACATTAAAGCATTGCTAGTGGAGTTGTGAACTGATCCAACCATTCTGGCTAGCAATTTGGAACTATGCTCAAAGGGCTATAAAAGAATGCCTGCCTTTTGATCCAGCCATACCATTGTTTGGTTTGTACCCCAAAGAGGTCATAGATAAACAGACTTGTATGAAAATATTTATAGCCATGCTTTTTGTGGTGGCAAAAAACTAGAAAATGAGGGGGTGCCCTTCAATTGGGGAATGGCTGAACAAATTGTGGTATATGTTGGTGATGGAATAGTATTTTGCTCAAAGGAATAATAAAGTGGAGGAATTCCTTTTGAACTGGAACGACCTCCAGGAATTGATGCAGAGTGAAAGTAGCAGAGCCAGAAGAACATTGTACATAGAGACCAATACACTGTGGTAAAATAGAATGTAATGAAATTCTGTACTAGCAGCAATGCAATGACCCAGGACAATTCTGAGGGATTTATGTAAAGGAACACTACCCACATTCAGAGGAAGAACTATACGAATGGAAACAGAAGAAAAACAACTGCTTGAACACATGGGTTGAGGTGGACATGATTGGGGATGTAGATTCAAAACTACCACACAAATGCAAATATCAACAATTTGGAAATAGATCTTGATCAATGACACATGTTAAAACCAGTGGAAATATGCATCAGCCAATGGTGGGGCATGTTGGGGGGTGAAGGGGAAAGTAAGAGCATGAATTATGTAACCATGTTAACTTTTCTAAAAAATAAATATTAATAAATGTTTAAAAAATAAAATATGTTGTGTATTTTTACATTAATGTTTTAGTAAATGGCCCTTTAAAATTTTTATAGTTTATACTAGGAATTATTTTATCCAATATATATAATATTTAGTGGAGAAGAAAACCTGCTTCTCATTCCTTGCAGTTAAGCAGAGTATGGTATTGACATCTGGGCATAACCTTCTGAGAAGAGGCATTACTGGCTAGAAAGGAGACAGAACTTCTGGAATATAAGAAAGTGGGGTATTTTGGGGTGTTGGTAAATCCTCTTTCTGCCTGGAATTATTTTCTTTGTTGGTCCACCTAACACCTCCACTTAAGGGTAATTACAAGATAACTACAAGTTTCCAACAGAAACATAAGGTCTGAACTTGACACATTTGGAGCCCTATTAAAGGTAATGGATCATGGCCCTCATTATCTCTTGTTTCTTCATTACTTTTTCACCAGCATCAGGCTTATCAAAGTTATAGCCTTTGATACCTACTTTCCATGGAAGAAAATCCCCTCTAGGTCCTTCTCTCCTGATAGCTGCTATTTGATGTTAGACATTGCTATTATTCTACTAAATTGGCAGCCACTTACAGAAGTATGACAAACTGTATCAAACCAAATGGACTGATGATGGGTAGGTAAAAGAGGAGGAAATACTGTAAATGCGTTTAATGAGACTCATTATGTGAAGCTCTTCTTACTAATAAGCTGCTAACAGATCCAAACTAGTGTTACTTTTCAGGATCCAGCAGCCTGTTTCTAACAAATCACTTGACTGACTGGAGTATGGAGGCCTATGACCTTCAGTTTAATAGTCTGATATAAATATCAACTTTATCCCTTTCTTGGGAATTTCATCCAATTTTTGTTAATCTGGAAAATGCATCTAATATTTTATGAAGTTGTCTAGGGAAGATTAAAGATTATTATTAACACCCAGACTTAATGAAGAAAATAAATATTATAGTACCATTTGTGATTTGTAGCATACATCATTTTTGTAGCATGTTTATTAAAAATTATTTCTCATTGATAGAACTAGAAGCCTTATTGCATTGTTATCTTTATAACTGAGGGCATTATGTTACAATCATTCGCCTTTTTGAGGTATTTTATCTCATTTCATTTGAGATAAATAACTTGAAATGTATTTGATTCAATAAATGTACAATTTAATAATTCCCTTATTCAAAATGAATATTATATATAAATTATTCCAAAGACATTTTAATGTACAATATTTTCCAGATGATCATTTTTGTTCTAAGACTGCACATTAGCATCACAAGACACACACACACACATATATATAAAATATATGTATACATATATAATATATGCACTATACATATATAATTATATGTAGCTATATACCTGATATACAGAATCACAGGATACATAATTTGATAGTTGCACATCTAATGATGCCTTTTTTTTTTTAAACTTGGAACAGTCTGGGAAAATATATCTTGAAAAGAAAAAATGTTCATGAAAAGACTTTTTTTGACCATCTATTTAATTTTCTATATGTAAAATGTTAACTATTCAAATATCACTTTGTGATTTACAAAGATTTATTACATACATTATTTAATGTTACTGTCACAACACTTTCTGATGTAGGATTGTCATTGTTAGATATGGAAGGTTGAAATATTTAAGTAGAATCAAAGAACCTTAGAAATGTATAATGTATAGGTGTTAAAGGAGGAAGGAGTCTTTGAAGCATTTAGTTCATTTTAGAGATAAGATTAGCCCAGCTATGATCAATGACTTCTTAATCATTCTGCAGAAACAATCATTTGAATGATGTTTCATTCTACTACTAGTCTGACCAAGGTTTAAGCCTAAACTTTTGATTCTAAACCAAGCATGCTTAAGTACAACATAAAGTTCTTATTTTATGTCACTATCAAAAAAGATGAATTTTCCAAAATTTGGGATAGGACAATGAAAATATTTTATCTTAATCCCAATTTATAATTCAGTTTATCCAAAATAAATTGACTGAAAAAAGTAATGAAAGATCTAGGAGAGTTTGTTGCAGAGGTAACTGATATGATTGAATGTTAAACCTTACAGTTTGATTTTTCTCTTGGTGAATGTCAAGAAAATTCTGGAACACATATGTTGCTAGTAAATGATGATGGATGAATTTGAATAAGAGTGTTGATCAAGGCATTGAATAAAATTCCTTTTTCCCTTGCTCCTTACCCCTCAGCTTCTTTTTGTGTTTCAAGATTTAACTCTAATATTTTATCTTCTATGACATCTTCCCTTCGTTTCCTCAGAGATTAAATTTTTCTTTGTAGCTTTAACAAAAACTTAATTTGGATCCCTTTTAGGTATATGTCATGTTTAATTTTGTATAATAGGCAGTTGTCAAATCAAATGCTATCAAATGAGATGATATTTATAAAAGGCTTAGTACATTTCCTGAATATAATAGCTACAATATAAAATGCTAACTCTTATTTGTATATTTATCACATTGACATTCTAAATTATAAGTTCTATGTGAACAGAAAACATGTTATATGGTATGTAGCATGAGTAGAGTTTTAAAAGATGCAATATATGGAGCTGGTGGGTGGCTCAGTGACTTGAGAGCCCAGTCTAGAGATGGGAGATCCTAGGTTCAAATCTGTCCTCATAAACTTCCTAACTGTGAGACCCTATGCAAGTCACTTAACCACCATTGTCTCCACCTTAACACTCTTCTGCCTTGGAATCAATACATTGTATTGATTCTAAGATGGAAGGTAAAGATTTAAAAAAAATGTGCCACATAACTGAATTTATTTGATTAAATACTTGTAAACACCTTATATAATCAAGGAACTTTTTCAAATGTTGGAGATACAAAAACCATAGGTAATTAAAGGTGTATGGGATGATGGAATAAGTTCAAATAGACTGCCAAGTGTCCAATATTATTTTTTAATTATTTCAATTTAAATATTTCAGTTATGTTTTCATTTTGACTTGGGAATAGACAAATGTTCCAAAATAGGTATTGATTTATTATTTTCCTGACTGTCTAGGATTTAGAAAATATTAATAATGCAAAATACATTTTTACAATTTCCTATATAGTGTTTTTAAAATTATTGGAAAGATAGTTGATAATCATTTATCAATATACAAATGTCAATGTTCTTTTCACACCTAAGATGAAGAGAAATAAATAAATGAAGTCAGTAGTCACAAGGAGCTCTCATGTATTCTGCATAATCAAATATTTAAATAAAACTACATTCTTATTGATATGGATATTTTCTAAGTTGATATAAATTGAGGCCTACCCATTCCAGGCCATCCCAAACTCATACATTTTCTTCAACTAATGCATCAAATGGGATCGACCCAAACAATTGACAATATCCCTCACTTTACATTGACACTAAAAGGATATCAGAGTGTAGAACAATTGCCAGTCATTAAACACCCCTCCCATTAAACATGTAACTAGTCCACATACATACTTTTTAATGATATTATATAATCTACTTCTTTTTCATTTTTTTATACCTCAGATTGCTCATATGCACTATGGCCTCTGTTGTCCTATGAATTATACATGCACAGATATTTATACAAGCTGTGTAAATAGAATTAGCTCGATCCCATTAATAGTCAAAAATCTACCCAACCCAGGCGTGCTAATGATGTCACTCCCACCTCCCTTAGTGGGGAGGGGAGACGAGTTACCCACACGTGACAATAAGTAACAAATCAAGAATAAGGGACTGCCCTTTGGGCAGTCCAAATCAATGTAGAAACTGCCATTTGTCCATTTGAATTAGAGGTGGACCACAGGAAGTGATGAAAGACACATTCTCTTTAAGTAAGTGAGTGAACTTCCTGTGGGGGCAGTTGCCGTCTGGAACTGGAAGAAGAAGCATCTCCTGAGACCACAGACAGCTTATACTCTGTATTGTCACGTGGATAAGTTAGGCTGGCTTCCTTGGCCTAGTTGGCCAATTCTAAACTCTGCCTATCCGGCTGTTGGGCCTTGCAGCTTACAGCTTCATTTATTTAGACTTCTAACCTCCCTCTTCTCTTTATCCCTACTCACCTTCCTGATTGTAAATAAACTCCTCAACCCGATGCTGACTTGGGTCTGATTTAATTACGGAATCAACCTTAATTGTTGATTCCTGGCGGCCACATATTTTAAAGATATAACTATAATAACTAAATTTTAATTCTTACAAAGCACAGAGAAAAATATAAATTCTTCAAAGAAAGAGTGGGTGATTATGATGATTATACATAGAGTTATATTACTCATAGCCTTAAAATACTAGTACCATAGTTATATTGAAATTATAGGCCTTTATTTTAGACTTACCAATCATGAAGGGTATTTTGCACTTCTCCAAAGTTAATTCTCAGTTCTAGGCTAAATTCATTGTTTATTTTCAATACATATTCAAGACTATTTATCATGAAGGACAAGCTCTACTTGTTGTCCATCTTAATTCATGCCATGATCTGGACAGTAGATATTCTCATTTATTTTTTTTCTGTATAAATGATTAGCCCAAACTATCACATGTCTAATATAAACAAGAATTTCTGGCAAAAGATCTTATCTTTAAACTTTGACACTCTTCTAGTCAATGGCAATGGGTGAGTATATTCCTCCCATTTCTGCCTTCTGATGTCATTGAGAGAAAGAATGTGAACATGAGAATTAGACATGAATCTTATATTTAGATTTCCACCAGCAAAATAAAGTTAGTAGATGATTTTAAAACTATGATTCTTAACACTAACTTCCTCCTTTTCTAATATTTTAGCAAAAGTAAGAAGAGACTGAATAAGCCAAAGGGCCATTTCATTTTTGTCTTTATTTCATGGTTTCCATGGCCAGAGAATTAGTTGGTAAATAGTCATTAGTCTTTTCTACTTAGGTGGGCTGGTAATACTAAAGATGATATAATCTGTGGTGTGTGAAGTAAATATTTAGGGGACCTTTAATTTAGACCATCTCAGAAAGACTCAATATAGGAATTATATGTCCAGTATCCTAGTGAAGTAAGTGTCAGAGCCAGCATCCCTGAATTATGGAAGCCAGATGGTGAGCCATTGGCATATGGAAATATCTGGGGCTGAGATGGAAGAACGTAGAAATGAAAAGTCAGCATGGGAAGTTGAGGAGCTCTCTTTATTTGCCTGACTGATTTCTGAACTGTCTCTGAGCTTGCTTTCTTATCTCACCTGAGCATCTCTGACAAGATATGGCTCAGAGTGCTGGCTGTAATAGGGAACTGGATTTTTAACTTGTTAGGCTTAAACCTGATTTATCTCTCTTTACTAAAAATGCTTATAAATCTAGTAATAAACCTCTGAGATTAATTTTTATTTATAACAGTGGCCAGAACTACATTCAGAATCTTTTCAACATGATAGATTGTATCATAGCTTATATATATTTGGCACAATTTTTTTTACATTATACCTGCTACACAATTTTCATACCTTCCTTTCATCCCCTATCAGTCCTAAAAATGAATATGATGTCCTTTAAGCTTTTCTCAGCATATGAATTTGAATTTCAGCAAATACAGGGAAACCCAAAAAACTTCCAAGGCAATAATTATTGGCAGAAATTATAAAAATACAAGAAATACTTATTCCTATTGCATTAGATATTTATTTTAAAATATGAATAAAGTTTGACTTAAGCTTTCATAGCTCTAATCATGCTTTCTTTTCTAATTCAACTCTCATTAATTTTAGGAGTCAACCATGCCTCATTATTATCTGTCTCAATATTATCATTATGCTTATCATTGTTACCCATAATCCAGAAGTTTCCCACAACCCAAAATTTTATTTTACTTTCTTCTTAAACTGAATGTATCTGGTGGAAATAGCTATTATGTAATGATCAATTAAACTCTTCTTTGTGGAGATAAATGGTATAGTGAGATTTATTTTCATTTCAGAGGAACCTCCATACTAGAATTCACGAGAAAATTTTATCAAATTGTTTGAATTTAGCCCTATGTGGGTGAATCAATAGGTAAGAGACCCAACTAGAGACCATATTTGTTTAACACTTAACTTAAGACATTGAGCTCCTGATGATCAAAACTATTTCTAAGGAGGTAAATATTGATGGCAATCATATCAGGAGTTTCTTTCCAGTATGCATCTCAAACAGCCCATATATCTTATCTGCACAAGATAGGACCTAAGAGAAGTTTAATCAGCTTTTGTTTCTTTATTCTTCTATTTTAATTATGTATAATGCAAAACTTACCTAGATTTGGCAAGGAGTAAACTACACCTTTATCACTTATGCCAGACAATTTAATAATTGTATTTCTAAATTATTGTAGTTCTACATTTTGTTTGTTGCCAACAGATACTCACCAATTTTGGTTCATATGTGAGGTCTTAATGGTCAAACTCAGATCAAAGAACCCAAGTGAAATCAGTGGACCTAGCAAGACACTAGAGGATAACCCACAGGTTTAAATGGAAGACAATTCTCATTCTTTTGTTTGAATTCTATATTGTGTAGTGGTCTATGTGATATCTTCATACAGGTTATTACTCAAAGTAGTTTTAAAAATAGCTTAGATATTTTTCAAACATCCACAAACATTATTTTCAAATTAGGAATAATCTACTCAATAATCCTAGAGGTAATGAAGTAGAAGAACAATTGATAGATGGAATGAAAGTGATACAAGAAACTTATGAAGAGGCTCAATAGCTTAGGAATAGAGGCAAAAAGATACTGAAGAAATAATACCCTGAAATACATAATTGGGCAGATGGATCAGATAAATAACCTTACTGAAGAAAATAATTTCTTACCCATTAGAACGTGGCAAGTGTAATCTAGTAATTCAATGAGACATCAAAAAATTTAAAAAAAAACAGTCAAAAGAATGAAAAAAATGAAAGGAAATATGTAATACCTCCTTGGGGAGAGAGGGAGTAACAAAGAAATAGATCTAGAGATGATAATTTAAAAATTATTAGATTACTTGAAAGCCAAAATAACAAAAAGCATAAAAATCATATTTCAAGAACTTATATCATTTATAAAGAACATTTATCCATATATCCCAGAACCAGAGAGTAAATTATATATTGACAATCCACTGATTATATTCTAAAAGATCTCTCAAAACAAAGACTGCCAAATACCCAAATTCCTGAACTCCAAGATCAAAACAAAAATATAACAAGAATCATAAACAAAGAATTCAACTGCAGCGAGATGATAGTCAGAATCACACAATATTTAACAGCTTCCAATGAAAGGAATGGAGGACTTGGAATATTATATTCCAAAAAGCATAGAATCTAAAATTTCAACTTAGAAAAATATATCAAGCAAAACAGAGTATATTACATTTGGGGAGGAATTAATATTTAATGAAATAGCAGACATTAGAGCATTCCTGATGAAAAGACCAAAATAGTATAGAAATTTTGATATCAAAATACCAGCTTCTAGAGAAACATAGAAAGACATTAAAGAAAAATTATAATAGATTTAATAAACTTAAGTTCTCTATATTACTATATGGGAATCTGATAATTACAACTCTTAAGTTCTTTATTAAGGCAGGTAGGATTACACATGGACAGAGCATAGGAGTGAGTTGATTGTTATAGGAGGATCTCAAAATGTATGTTATGTGAAAGAAGAATGCACTAGGAGAAGGAGGGAGAGAGGGAAAGAATGAGAGAAATTATTTCATATAAATGAGATTCACAAGGAAGAGCTTTTCTACTGTAGGAGAAAATGGGGAGAGGGTAGTGGAAGACAACATTTTAACATCACTATGATAAGAATTTGTTGAAATAGGGAATAAAATACACACTATTGGGAAATGAAATCTATTTTACTTAACATGGAAATAGGAGTGGAAGAGAATATGAGAATGGCAGATGATGAAAGGAAGGACAGATTAAAAGAGTTAGCGATCAGAAGTAATACAGTGTTTTGAGGAAGGATACACTGAGAAGAAAATGAGAGAATGATAACTGAGGAAAATATGATGGAGGAAAATGCACAGTGGGTAATCATGACTCTGAATGTGAATGAGATTAAGTCACCCAAAAAAACTAAAACAGATTGCATTATGGATTAGAAATTAGAATCTGACAATATGTTGTTTATAAGAAACACTGAGAAGGCACAGGAAGACATCCACAGAGTTAAAATAAGGAACTGGAATACTTCAGTTGATGAAAAAAATAACAAAATAGCATTCATGATCTCAGATAACACAAAAGCAAAAATAGACTTTACTAAACAAGATAAACAGAGAAACTACATAAACATATACTTGAAATAATTAGCAACTATAGCCAATTTACAGGAAATAAAATAAATAAATATAAAATATAAAATAAATTCCTTATCAGCATGTCTAGGAAGAAAGAAAACCTGAAAGCCCTACATGAATTGAAGCAAAATGAAGTAAGTAGAACCAAGAGAAAATTTATACAATAAGAGAAATACTATATTACATTTTTGTATGAACTAGCTATTCTTAGGAATAGAGCAACATAAAAAAATCCTCTAGGACTCAAGATGAAAAACACCATAAACCTCCAGAGAAAAAATTGATGGAGTCTGAATGTAAAATAAGACATAGTATATATACTTCACATTATTTCTTCACTTTTCTTTATTGAAATTATCTTTCACATGATGACTAATATTGAAAGAGGTTTTAAACCACCGCACTTGCAAAATCTATATCAGTTTGCTTGTTCTCTCAGAAAAGGGGAAGGAAGGAAAAAACTTGGATCAAACTTTTAAAAAGAAGTTTAATATTTTTTCATATAACTGAAAAAATAAAATATTAAAAAATGTAAAGGGTGAAATTACAAGCAAGGAAAAAGAAATTAAAATAACAAGAAAGAAGTAAAGGAAGTGTATGAAATCATATAAAAGTTAGAAGTAATAGATCTCTGGAGAGAACTGAATGGAAATAAAATGGAATATACCTTCTTTTCAGCAGGATTTTCAGCAGGATATGACTCCTCCACAAAAATTGGCCTTGTATTGGGGCATAAAAACTTTACAACCAGGGGGCAGCTGGGTAGCTCAGTGGAGTGAGAGTCAGGCCTAGAGACAGGAGGTCCTAGGTTCAAACCCGGCCTCAGCCACTTCCCAACTGTGTGACCCTGGGCAAATCACTTGACCCCCATTGCCCACCCTTACCAATCTTCCACCTATGAGACAATACACCGAAGTACAAGGGTTAAAAAAAAAAAAACAACTTTACAACCAAATGCATAAAAGCAGAAGTAATGAATGCAGACTTTTCAGATCATAATGCAATAAACATTATAATAAATAGAACTCCATTGAAAGACAAAAAAATTAATTAGAAACAAAATAATCTATTGCTAAAAAAATGGTTGGCTAAAGAACAAATTATAGAAATATACAATGGCATATTTGAAGAACCCTAAATAATCAATTAAAAATGTAGTTGAAATAATTAATAAGTTTAATAAAGTTGCAGGATAAAAAAAATAAATCCACATAAATCATCAGATTTTCTAAATATTATCAACAAAGTTTTCCAGCAAGAGTTAGAAAGAGAAATTGCATTTAAAATTAATCTAAACAATATAAAATCCCTGCAAATCTACTTGCTTAGGAAATTATCTGAACACAATTATAGAGTATTTTTCACATAAATAAAGTCATATCAAAACAACTGGAAAATATTAATTGCTCATTGGTGGGTCTAGCTAATATATTTTTATTTCTTTTTCTCATTTTTCTTCCCATTTTTCTTCAAACTGTCTTTTGATTTTTTAAATTCTTTTTGAGTTTTCCAGTGCTTGTGACCAATTTTGATTTTTCTTTGAAGTTTTCCATGTGCTTGCTTGGATCTCATAATCCCCTTTTGAATATGTGCTTGGCTATTGGTTGCCATAGAAATTTTCTAGGGAAAAGAGTTTATTTTGATCTTTGATGTTTTTCCAGGGCTTTTTTTTTCTGCTTATGGACTGGTAATTTGGAATGTTGATGATTCTGTCTCCTCTGTTCCTGGCTTATAGGGCTTAGAACTGTGAGCTATTTTGCCCTGGATCCAGGTCTTCATTACAGCAGTGCATGCCTGAAATGGTCTAGTGCTTTGGACTTCAGGGTTTCACTGCAGGTTGGTGCCAGGGCCTGGGTCTTAAAGGGATAGATTTGAGATGCAATTTTGTTGGTATAGTCTGGGTACCAGTATCCCAAACTTGATCTAAGCCCAGTAATGAAAATTGGCACAATAGGTCGGGGGTGAGGAGTAGTTGACCAGCACTTTTCTGTGTGCGCTTTTACTTAAGGTTCCCCTTCATCCTGTAAAAACCAACTCTCTCTGTCTACACGTTAAGTTGTGTTCGTAAGAGACTCCCTTCACTCCCTCTTGCTGCTGTTCATTGACTCCAGTGATTTTGAGGTGCTTTTTTAAAGATTGGTCTGGAAGGACTGTCAGAGAGATTTCAACTTTTACTCCTCCAAAGCTGTCATTTTGGCTCCTGAGCTAATATAATAAAAATTTTACTTCTAACTAAATTAATTTATTTATTCAATGCCAAACCAATCAAACTACCAAAAATTATTTTATAGAACTTGAAAAATAATAGCAAAATTCATCTGGAAGAATAAGAGAATACAAATTGAACAAATAAAAAAATGTGAAGGAAGTTGGCTTAGAAGTACCAGAACTTAAAATATAATATAAAGCAGAAATCATCAAAATAATCTGGTACTGGTTAAGAAAAATAATGGTAGATCAATGGAGTAGTTCATATACATAATGCACAGAGGGAAATGACCTCAGCAACCTAGTGTTTAGTAAATCCAGAGAGCCAAGATTTTGGAATAAGAAGCCAGGTTTTAACAAAAACATACTGGGAAAATTAGAAAACGGTATGGCAGAATGTAGGTATAGACCAATATTTCACATCTTATACCAAGATAAGGTCAAATTTGATATATGACATAGATATAAAGAATGATAATATTATTAAATTAGGGGAAGATAGAATAATTTACCTGGAAGATATTTGGAGTAGAGAAGAGTTTATGACCAAACAAGAGATAGTTTTATAAGATGTAAAATGAACAATCATGATTATGTTAAATTAAAAACCTTTTGTACAAAGTTAATGTAACCAAGATTAGAAGGGAAACAACAGTCTGAAGAAAATTTTTATAATCAATTTCTCTGAGAAAGGTCTAATTTCTCAAGTTTATAAAGAACTAAGTCAAATTCATAAGAATATAAGCTATTTTTCAATTGTCAAATGGTCAAGGACATGAACAAACAATTTTAAGATAAAGAAATCAAAGCTATAAATAATCATATAAAATATTCTAAATCATCCTTGATTAGAGAAATGCAGATTAAAACAATACTGAGGTTACACATTATACCTATCAGATTGCCTAAATGGCAGTAAAGGAAAGTGCTAAATTTTGGAGGGGATGTGGCAAAGTTTTTACACTAGGATCAACTTTTGAGTGGTGGAGTGAAGATGAAGGAATAAACTATAATAGCTCCATTTCACCATAAGAATCCTCTCTGAACAAGATTAAAATATTGCCACAAAATGAATACAGGAATGAAATAATCAACAAGGAGATAGAGGTAAACAAATTTCAAGAAGAGAAAAACACTAAAGGTAAGCAGAGATCATGTGGGGATTTGGGTTGAGAAGAAATCAGAGCTAGGAAAAAAAACTGTAGCAAAGAGGGAAGAGGAAGCCAAGAGCAAGCCACCCCATACCCCAACCCCAAATTAGCTATCCAGGGTTCCAAACCTAAGTCCAAATCAACATTCAGATCCTGACATCCTGCCTGGGCAAATAGTAGTACAAGCCTAACCACACCCCTTGAAATTTCAAACCTGTGAGGAAGTTGAGAGTCCCAATCCAGGGCACTCTGGGCTGAAGTTGTCTGATCTCTGTGGGCCTAGACTGAATCCAGGACTTTCTGTCTGGGCTTGGGATAATAACACAGTACAAAGTATGTGGTGGCTGATAGTACTAAGTACTGATCTTTCTGCCTAAAGCTAAGGGCAGAACTCCAAGACAAGACAATCAAGGGTATGCCTTATTAGATCATGTACACAGAAAGACCAAAAATTTAAGCATAAGCCTGGGACTAGAATTTGATCAGTCTCTGATCTGATCAAGGTCAGAGTAAGATCAAAATCTTAGAACAAGCCTTAACTCTTTAAGCCATCAGCATCTCAAGGGCCAATTTAATCAGCAGGGGAAAAGGGCTCCAAGAGCTCTCAGCTCTCAGACTCAGAAAATAAGCTGAGAATATCATCAAGCAAGGACTGAAGTTTAAGAGGCTACCTCAACTTCTAAGGAAACAGAGTCTACTTATAATTAGGAAAAATGAGCAGACAATAACAACAAAAAAAGCAAGCAACTCTAAAGAAATTTAATGAGACAAAGAACAAGGTACAAACACAAAAGGGAATAGTGAAAGGAAAGGAAACACATCCAAAGTCAAAAACAAAAACATGATTTGAGACAAATTCTGTAAGACGCAAGAAGAATTCAAAAACCAATTAAGAAAGGCAGAGGAAAAATGGAAAAGAGAGATGAAAGTGATGACAAAAGAAAGTAAAGTGATGCAAGGAGAAATCAGCCAATTGAAAAAGAAGCCAAAACTGACAGAAGAAAATAAGTCCTTAAAATCAGAATTGACCATCTGGAACTAATGATTTCATGAGAAATCAAAAAACAATAAAGTAGAATCAAAGGAATGAAAAAATAGAGGAAAACATGAAATATCTTATTGAAAATACAACTGATTTAGAATATAGATCTAGGAGGGACAATCTGAGAATTATTGGATTACCTGAAAACCATGATAAAGAAAAAACTTTGGATATCTTATTACAAGAAATTTTCAAACATAACTGCCCAGAGATCGTGGAACAATAATATAAAATTGAAATTGAAAGAATTCACAGATGGTCTCCAGAAAGAAATTCTCAATTGACAACTTCTAGGAATATAATAGCTAAATTTAAGAGCTATCAAGCCAAGGAAAAAACTACTTCAAACAGTCAGAAAGAAACAATTTAAATATCATTGAGCTACAATCAGGATCAGAAAGGACCTAGAAGCTTCTACATTAAAGGCTAGAATGGCATGGAACATGATATTTAGGAAGGCAAAAATTGGGTTTACAAAGCAGAATCACCTGTCCCTCAAAACTGAGTATATTATGTCAGGGGGAAAATGGTCATTCAATAAGATATAATATTTCCAAGCATTCCTGAAGAATAAGTCAAAGCTAAACAAAAAATTTGAAGTCCAAATACGAGTCACGAGAGAAACTCCAAAAGGCAAATAAGGAGGAGAAAATTTAAGGGACTAATTAAGGTTAAAATATTTAAATGTCTACATGGAAAGAGGTGTTCTGTAATTTTCAAAAATCATTCTTAATAGTAGAGAAGAGGGAAGGAATTTACACAGAAAGGGGGTGGAGACATAAGCTGATTATGAAGATATGATGTATATAATGATATATGATGAAATGATGAGCAAGTAAATGTGATGATATGGAAAGATTCTTTATATGATATGTATGCATAGGAACAATATGCCAAAAAAACCAAATAAGCACTGAAAGAAAAGGATGCATTGAAAGAAAATGGATGGGAGAGATAGAATAGTGCAAATGATATAATATAAAGAGGTGGGAAAAACCATTATAGATAGGAGTGGTGATGGGCAATGCTGAATCTTTATTCTCATTTTAATTGGGTAAGAGGTGGAAAAACAAGTATATTCAGCAGGGTAAAGAATTCTATCTTACTTACTCAGTGGGATATAGAATTCTATCTTACCCCACACAGAGGTAGAAGGGAAATAAGACAAGGGAAGAAGGAATTATTTGGAGGAATGGGGGATTGGGGGGTGACTAAAAGGCAAAATATTTCTCAGGATGAAAAGATAGAAAACAGAGTTGGATCTAAAGGGGATAATAGGATAAAGATGTACATTTTAAAATTAACATTAAATAACTAAATATTATATTTTAATAAAGTTTTAATAATAACTACAGTAAGAGACCTAGGTATTCAGCCCACTCACCAGAGTAAAAGAGGCAGCATGAGGTGGAGCCTCAGAACTTATAGAAATGTGACCACACAAATGTAAATGAAAGGAAAAGTATTCTAGATAATACAGAAAAGAACTCTGGACAATGCAGTCTTTAGGGGTTCAAGATTTTCCTACTCTACAAAGGGCAATACACAAGAAGTAATCATAACACTAAATGTGAATGAAATGAACTCACCCATTAAAAGGAAGTGGATAACAGAATGTATTAAAAAACCAGAATCCTACTATATGTTGTTTAGAAGAAACATATTTGAGGCAGAGTGATGCATATAGATTCAAGGTAAAAGATTAGAACAGATTTTATTATGCATCATCTAAAGTAAAAAAAGTAGGATTAGCAATCATGATAACAGAAAAGCCAAAGTAAGAATTCATTTGATTAAAAGAGATAAGAAAGGAAATAACATTTTCCTTAAAGATACTCTAAACAATGAAATAATATCAATACTGAACAATTACACACCAAATGGTATAACTTCTAGATTTCTAAAAGAGAATTTAAAGAAGCTTAAGGAGGAAATATATAGTAAGACCAAAGTAGTGGGGGATCTCAACCTTCTCCTTTCATAAGTAGATAAATCAGACCAAAAAATAAATTAGAAAGAAGTAAGGGAAGTAAATGAAATATTAGAAAAATTAGACTTAATAGATATCTGGAGAAAATTAAACAGGGATTAAAAGGAATATATTTTCTCGTCAGTAATACATGGTACATAAACAAAGTTCAAACCTGTAGCAGGGCATAGAAATTTTGCAAACAAATGGAGAAAAGCATAAATAAAAAATGCATTTTTCAGATCATAATGTGGTAAAAGTTATAATTAACAAGGGTCTATGAAAAGACAAATTTAAAATTAATTCATTAACTAAATAATTCAATTCTTCAAAACTGCTGGGTCAAAAGAGAAATCATACAAACAATTATGGACTTCATGAAAGAGAATGACAACGAGGATACAACATATCAAAACATATGGGAAATAGCCAAAGCAGTGTTCAGAGGGAAAATATATCCCTGAATGCCTATAGCAACAAAATAGAAAGGGAGGAGTTCAATGAATTGTGTTTGCAATAAAAAAATTAGAAAAAGAATGAATTAAACATCTCCAAATAAAACTAAATGGGAAATCCTGAAAATGAAAGAAGAAATTAATAAAAATGAAAGTAAAAGAACTATTGAGGTAATAAATAAGAAAAGGAGATGGTACTTTGAAAAAACAAATAAAATAAAGTGAGGTTAATCTAATTTTAAAAAATAGAAAGAAAAGAATGCAATTGACAGTATCAAAGATGAAAAGGGTTATCTCACCTCTAATGAAGAGGAATTTATGGTAATTATTAAGAACTATTTTTTCCAATTATATGGCAACAAATATGACAATCTAGGTGAAATGGGTGAATATTTACAAAAATAAGAATTGCCTGGATTAACAAAAGAGGAAATAAAATACTTAAGTAGTCCCATCTCAGAAAAAGAAATTGAACAAGTAATCAAGGAACTTACTAAGAAAAAATCACCAGGATGAGATGGATTAAAAATGAATTCTATCAAACATTTAAAGAACAACATCCCAATTCTTTACAAATTATTTGACAAAATAAGCAAAGAAAGAGCCTTAGCAAATTCTTTCTATCACATAAATATGGTGTTGATTCAAAAGGCAGTGAGACCAAAAATAGAGAAAGAAAACTACAGACCAATCTCCTTAATGAACATAGATGCAAAACTTTTAAATATGATACTAGCAAAAAGACTTCAGCAAGTTATTGTGAGGATTATTCATTATGGTCAAGTGGGATTTATACCAGAAATGCAAAGGATGGTTTCATTTTAGGAAAACCATCTGCATAACTGACAATATCAATAATCAAACCAACAGATATCAAATCATTATTTCAATAGATGCAGAAAAAGTCTTTGGACAAAATACAACAACCATTACTATTGAAAACACAAGAAAGTACAGGAGTAGAAGGGCCCTTTCTCAAAATAATAAACAGTACATATGTTAAATTATCAATAAATATAATCTATAATGGAGACAAGTTAAAAAGCTTCCAAATAAGATCAGTAGTGCAGCAAGGATGCTAATTATCACCTCTATTATTTAATATTATATTAGAAATGATAGTGGTAGCAAGAAGAGAAGAAAAATAAATTGAAGGTAATAAATAGGTAATGATGAAAGTAAAATATCACCCTTTACAGATGATAGATATGGTGGTCTACTTAAAGAATCTCAGAAAATCAAAAAATGTCTACTGGAAATAATTAACAACTTTAGCAAAGTTGCAGGGTACAAATAAACACACATAATTGTATTTCTATATATTTCCAACCCAACTCATCATTTAGGAATCTATCTACTGAGACAAACATAGAAATCATACAATTACAACTACAAAACATTTTTCACACAATTAAAACTGGATCTAAATAATTTAAAAAAACATTCTTACTCATAGGTAGGATGAGTTATTATAATAAAAATGATAATCCTACCCAAATTAATTAGTTTATTCACTGCCATATCTATGAAACTGAGGAAAAACCTTTTTTATAGACTTAGAAAAAATATAAGAAAGTTCTTCAGGAAAAACAAAATATCATGAATGACTTCTATACCCTGGGGAAAGTATAGCAATGAGAATCTGGATCTGGCTTGAGCCAAGGAAGTCCTGGAGGAAGATCATTATGGCATGGAGGATGTTAGGAAGTGCATTTTGGAATTTATTGCTGTGAGCCAACTCTGAGGATGAACACAAGGGAAGATCCTTTGTTTCTATGGCCCTCCAGGAGTGGGCAAGACGAGCGTTGCTCGCTCCATTGCAAGAGCTTTGAATAGAGAATATTTTTCGTTCAGCATTGGAGGCATGACTGATGTGGCAGAAATCAAGGGACACAGGAGGACATACGTTGGGGCCATGCCAGGGAAAATCATCCAGTGTCTGAAAAAGACCAAGACGGAAAACCCCCTAATCTAATTGATGAGGTGGATTAGATTGGACGGGGCTACCAGGGAGACCCCTCTTCTGCATTACTTGAACTTCTAGACCAGAGCAAAACTCCAAGTTCCTGGACCACTACCTGGATGTCCCAGTGGATCTATCTAAGGTTCTATTCATCTGCACAGCCAATGTTACAGAAACCATCCCTGAGCCCCTGAGAGATAGAATGGAGACGATCAACGTTTCTGGCTATGTGGCCCAGGAGAAACTCGCCATTGCAGGGTGTTATCTGGTCCCTCAGGCCTGAGTCCTATGTGGTCTGGATGAAAGCAAGACCAAAATCTCATCAGATATATTGACCTTTCTTATCAAGCAGTATTGTTGGGAGAGTGGTGTCCAAAATCTCCAGAAGCAGGTGGAGAAGGTATTAAGAAAATCTGCCTATAAGATAGTCAGTGGGGAGATGGAGTCTGTGGAAGTAACACCTGAGAACCTACAGGACTTTGTAGGGAAGCCCATCTTCACTGTGGAGCACATGTATGATGTAACCCCACCAGGCGTGGTCATGGGTCTGGCATGGACAGTCATGGGAGGCTCTACTTTGTTCATTGAGACCTCGCCGAGGTGCCCCAAGGATAAAGAAAACAAAGATGGGAGCCTGGAGGTGACAGGTCATCTGGGGGATGTCATGAAGGAAAGTGCCAAGATTGCATACACGTTTGCTTGGGCATTCTTAATGAATAAGGACCCATCCAATGATTTCCTGGTGACTTCACACATCCACCTTCATGTGCCTGAGGCTGCAACCCCCAAAGATGGCCCAAGTGCAGGCTGTACCATTGTCATGGTACTATTTTCCTTAGCCATGAACCAACCTGCACGGCAGAATGTGGCCATGACAGGGGAGGTGTCCCTCACTGGCAAGATCCTTCCTATGGGAGGAATTAGGGAGAAGACCATTGCAGGCAAAAGAGTAGGAGTCACCTGTGTCATCCTCCCTGCAGAGAACAAGAAGGACTATTATGACCTTGCAACTTTCATCACTGAAGGGCTAGAAGTACACTTTGTGGAGCACTACAATGAGATCTTTGACATAGTCTTTCCCCAGGAGCAAACTGTGGAGGAACTGTGGAACGATGAATTTTCAGAGGCCCTGGGGTCAGGGGGCTTCAGCCAAATTCCAAAGGTTGGTGGTGTGGGGGTAGGGAATGTGGACAAAAACTTCAAGGATCAGTAATGCTGCTAGGCTGCTGAAGAAATCCATTGATGATGGTTTGATAGATATAAAGAGAGCAACTTAGAGAAGTCCTATTATGCTTGAAAATGTATTTAATTATGATTAAAAAAACATACATTTCCACAAAAAAACATTCTTGCTCATAGGTAGGATGAGCTATTAAAATAAAAATGACAATCCTACCCAAATTAATTAATTTATTCACTG
This sequence comes from Gracilinanus agilis, assembly GCF_016433145.1. Lineage (NCBI taxonomy): Eukaryota > Metazoa > Chordata > Mammalia > Didelphimorphia > Didelphidae > Gracilinanus > Gracilinanus agilis. The sequence goes on along the minus strand of NC_058132.1, from coordinate 568,504,413 downwards.
CCATACCTATGAAACTGAGAAAAAACCTTTTTTATAGACTTAGAAAAAATATAAGAAAGTTCTTCAGGAAAAAATATATCATGAATATCAAGGGAAACAATTTTAAAAAAGTGAAGGATGGAGACCTAGCAGTATCAGATCTTAAACTATATTATAAACCAGTGGTCATCAAAACAATATGGCACTGGCTAAGAGACAGAAGGGTAGATCAATGGAAAAGACTAAGGCATCAATTAGTGTTCGACAAACTCAAATATCCCAGCTTTTTGGACAAGAACCCACTCTGATAAAAAACTGCTGGGAAAATTGGAAAACTATATGGGAAAACTCACATCTAGATTAAGATCTCACACTCTGTATGAAGATAAATTCAAAATGGGTAAATGACTTAAATGTAGGGAATAAAGTAAGGAATAAATTGGGTGAACATAGAATAGTATACCTGTCAGATCTGTGGGAAAGAAAGAAATTGTAGACTTTGCAAGAGATAGAGAACATTACAAAATATAAAATCAATGATTTTGATTGCATCAAATTAAGAAGGTTTTGTACAAACAAAACCAATGGAACCAAAATTAGAAGGAAATCAAGAAACTGGGGGAAATCTTTATAACAAAACTCATTGCAAAAAAGGTTAATTTCCAAAATATGTAAGGAAGTAAGTCAAATTAAAAAAAATCAAGTCATTCCCAATCAACAATAGGCCAAAGGATATGAATTGGCTCTTTTTAGGTGAAGAAATCTAAACTATAGATAATCACAAGAAAAAGTGTTCTAAATCCCTCCTGATTAGAGAAATGCAAATTAAAAAAAACCAAACTCTGAGTTATCACTTTATACCTAGTAGATTGGCCATCGTGGTAACAAAGGAAAGTCATAAATGTTACAGGGGATGTGGCAAAATTGGGACACTAATACACTGCTGGTGGAATTGTGAATTAATCCAACTATTCTGGAGGGAAATTTGGTATTACGCATAAAGGGCTGTAAAAGAATGCTTGCTCTTTGATCCAGCCATACTACTGCTTGGTTTTTACACCAAAAATAATGAAGAAAAATACTTCTACAAATATATGTATAGCCACACTCTTTGTGGTGGCAAAAAAGGAAAATAAGTGGGTATCCATCAATTGTGGAACGGCTGAACAAATTGTAGTATCTGATGGTGATGGTATACTATTTTGCTGAAAGGAATAATAAACTGGAAGATTTCTATGTGAACTATATGAACTATGTGAGACTTCCAGGAATTGATGCAGTGAAAGAAGCAGAACCAAGAGAACATTGTACAAAGAGGCTGATATATTGTGGCACAATCAAATGTAATAGACTTTCCTACTAGTAGCTATGCAATGTTCCAGGACAACACAAAGGAACTTATGGAAAAGAAGGCTATCCACCTCCAGAGAAAGAATGTTGGGAGTAGAAATGGAGAAGAAAAACATATAATCTATCACTTGGTTTGATAGGAATATGATTGGGATATTGGCATTCAAAGATCACTCTATTGCAAATATGAATAATTTTTAAATAGGCTTTGAACAATGATACATGTACAACCAAGTGGAATTACTTGTCAGTTCCAGGGTTAGGGGGGAAAGAGGAGTAGGAAAAATCATGAATCAAGTAACCATTGAAAATTATCCTAAATAAATAATATCAAAAATAATTTGGACATGAATGCATTGTTGTGGAGTTATGAATTGATCCATTAATTCTGAAAAGCAATTTGGGACTATGCCCAAAAGGGTTATAAAACTACATATTCTTTGTTCTGATAATACCACCACTAGGTCTGTATCCCAAAGAGAAATTAAAAAAGGGGAAAGGACCCTCTTGTCCAGAAATATTTATAACAGCTCTCTTTGTAGTGACAAAGAATTAGAAATTGAGGGGATATCCATCAATTGGGGAATGGTTGAACAAATCATAGTACATGTTTTTCAATAAAGCTAGAAAACCGTATAAGAACCAATGCACATCAAAATATTTAAGATGCACAATGAGACATATATCTTTGGGAAATTTTTACTTAACTACACGTATTTTTTATTAATTTGCATTTGCTTATTTTTGCTGTTTTTTTTTTAATATGGAACACAAAAGGGAGAAAATGTCTAGTAACTGAATTAAAATAAGTGTGAAGAATGACTAAATGGTTTTTGATGTCCTTTCTAGTTCAATATTAATACTATAATTTTCACTAATACATGATATTCAGGTTTTTGTTTTCCTTTCAAACCTTTTCACCAGTCAACCTAATCTATCAATTATTTTGATTCATTGCTGTATTTCTGGGACCAACTGTTTTTTTTTCTTTGCCAATGTCTTTTCATGCCTTTCCAATCTATGCCTTAATTTTACTTTTCTTTATTTATATCAACTAATCATTTGCTGTAGGCTATGAATATTTTTAATTCATGGATTCACAATGACATTCTACTAAGGGCTTTTGAAATTTTTGTTTGGAGAGTTGGTCTCTAGTCCCTGCCCAAATTTAACTCAGTTCAGCTCAACAAACATTTGCTAAGCTACTGGCTATATGCAAACTACTGTGATATATGTTGAGAATACAAAGATAAAAAATAATGGGCATTATTCTCAAGGAGCTTAAATCTTATTTCTGATATAAAATGATGTGACAAAAAGGAGAATAAGTCAAAGATAAAAAGGATAAAAGCAAGTGATATAATACATTTGAGGAGCAAATTATCACTTTCATGAAGGTAAATGACACATTTCCTGAAATAAAGATCTTCAGACTGGACCTTAAGGAAAAGAGAAAAGTTTTCAACAGGAGTGAAATAAAAAAGAAAATATTTCAGCTATGTGGAAAAGATAGAGGCAGCAGAAGGAAAGATGTGATTGAAGGAGAGTTGTCAATTTTGCTGTTCTTGCTCTATAGCATCTACTTAATGAAGCTCTGTTATTTGATTGTATAGAGGAGTAAAGGAAAATATTTCTGGAAAAGTAGATTTGTTATATATTGTTTTTAATATTACATAATGAGCTAAGACTTACATTTTATGCTATGAGTAAAAAGGAGCCTTCACATATTTTTGAGCTGATGACTAACACAAACAGGACTTTGTATAAAATGCTAAAAAGATCAATTTTATAGCTATATTATTTGTGGATTATTGACAGGATACTACAGACAAAGAGAGAATGCTTAGGAGGTGTGGAGTACCTAGAACAAGTCAGGCCCACTGAGCAAAGCAGCCATACTTCCCTGAGATTGCTGATAAGGTCCCAGTCTCTGGTATAAAGGCACTTCTGCTCTCAGCCAATGGTTGTTATTAAATCCTGAGTCTCCCCTCACTCTGAAGAACAAAAAAGTCTTTGTAATATCATGACTGAAAGTACCAAACCTGCCTTTCCCTAAGTACAAAGAATAGATTAGCTATCACTCATTCTCAACTTGCTCATGTCTGTAATAGCAACTATGGTAATGTGCTTGTAGGAAGTCATTTTCATAAACATTACACTGTGGAAAAGTAACACCCTCCAAGAATGTTGTAATATTTAGTATTCCACTCTCTATCAAAGTCTTTCTCTTTTTCATAATAAATGGAGTTCATGGAAATCATGCCTCTCTGTCTGGCCCTTGCTTTATCTCTTGATTTTTATTTTTCTCACTCCATCTCCCTCTATCACTCTACCTCCTTTCTCAATGACAGAACCTCAACATTTGTCTCAGAGTGCCCCTGAAAAGGAGGTCATTGCAAAATTTCAAAGAAGAAGTTTAAACTAAGAGGGTGGCAATAAAAAGGGGAGATAGTGATAAATGTCACTATCTTCACCCAATGTCACTATACTTCACACAATGAAAATTAAATGATTGTAGGATGCAAAAGAGAGAAAAAGAGTCAAGGATTCTCAGCTTTCCTGATTAAGTGTTTGATTGCATGTTTAGGGAGAATATATAAAAATAGAGAAATCAGGATGAGGGCTGGCTTTTTGTTTGTTTAGCAGGGACAGTCTGTTCTTTTTTTCCATTTTTTTTTAAAATTTAGAATAGTTTTCCAAAATTGCCTATTCACGTCCTTATCCATTTATCAAATGTGGAATGGCTTGATTTTTTTGTACAATTGATTTAATTCTTTATATCTTTGAATAATTAGACCTTTATCTGAGTTTTTGTTATAAAGATTTTTTCCCAATTTGTTGTTTCCCTTCTAATTTTGGTTGCATTGGTTTTGTTTTACAAAATCATTTTAATTTAATGTAATCAAAATTATTTATTTTGAATTTTGAATTTTTTTCTGACTCTTGCTTGGTTTTAAAATCTTTCCTTTCCCAAAGATCTGACAAGTATACTATTCTGTGCTCACCTAATTTACTTATGGTTTCCTTCTTTATATTCAGGTCATTCAACCATTCTGAATTTATCTTGGTTTAGGTTGTGAGATGTTGATCTAGACTCAATCTCTCCCATACTATTTTCCAATTTTCCCAGCAGTTTTTGTCAAATAGTGAGGTTTTGTCCCAAAAGCTGGGTTCTTTGGGTTTATCATAGATTGTTTTGCTGAGGTCACTTACCCCATATCAGCTCCACTGATCCTCCCTTCTGTCTCTTCACCAGTACCATATTGTTTTGATGACTATTGCTTTATAGTAAATTTAAGATCTGGTACTGCTAGGCCACCTTCCTTCACATTTTTTTCAATATTTCCTTTGATATCCTTGATCTTTTGTTCTTCCAAATGAACTTTGATATATATTTTTTTTCCAATTCAGTAAAAATGTTTCTTGGTAGTTTGATAGGAATGGCACTAGATAAGTTAATTAATTTGGGTACAATGGTCATTTTTATTATGTTAGCTCATCCTACCCATGAGCAATTAATGTTTTTCCAATTGTTTTGATCTAGTTTTAATTGTGTGGAAAGTGTTTTGTAGTTGTGTTTGTATTATTCCTGTGTTTGTCTTATCAGAGAAATTCCTAAGTATTTTATATTGTCTTGGGTAATTTCAAATGGAATTTCTTTTTCTACCTCTTGCTCCTGAGGTGTCTTGGAAATATATAGAAGTGCTTACGATTTACGTGCATTTATTTTCTATCCTGCAACTTTCCTAAAGTTAATTATTTCCACTAGCTTTTTACTTGATTTGATACAATTCTTTAAGTAGACTATCATATCATCTGCAAAGAGTGATAGCTTAGTCTCTTCATTGCCTATTTTAATGCCTTCAATTTCTTTTTTCTTCTCTAACTGCTATTGCTAGTGTTTCTAGTACAATGTTAAATAATAGAGGTGATAATGGACATCCTTGTTTCACTCCTGATCTTATTGGACATGGTACTAATGTTTCCCCAATGCTGGTGATGCTTGCTGATGGTTTTAGATAAATACTGTTTATTATTTTGAGGAAAGAACCTTCTATTCCTATACTTTCTGGTGTTTTCAATAGGAATGGATGTTGTATTTTGTAAAAGGCTTTTTTAGCATCTATTGAGATAAACATGTGATTTTTGTTTTCTTGTTTGTTGATATGGTCAATTATGTGAACAGTTTTCCTAATATGGGACCATCCTTGCATTCCTGGCACAAATTCCAATTGATCATAATTAATAACTCTCATGATCACTTGATAGAGTCTTTTTGCTAGTGTTCTATTTAATATTTTTGCATCTATGTTCATTAAGGAAACTGATCTGTAGTTTTCTTTCTCTGTTTTTGATCTAATTGGCTTTGAAATCAGTACCATTTTGGTGTCATAAAAGGAATTTGGTAGAACTCATTCTTTGCTTAGAAAGTATATTCCTTTTTGGCCCTATTTATTTTTTCCACATATCTATTAACTTCAATTTTTTTGGATTTCATTCATCTCTTTTACCTCTTTCTCATTTATTCTTTGCTTTGATTTATCTAGAACTGATAGAGGAAGGTTCAATTCTCCTACTAGTATAGGTTTACTATCTCTTTCCTCCTTGAGCTCTGCCAGTTTCTCCTTTAGAAATTTGGATGCTATACCATTTGGTGCATACATGTTGAGTACTGTTATTTTTTCATTGTCTATACTGCCTTTTATCAGGATGTAATTACCTTCCCTATCTATTTTAATAAGATTTATATTTACTTTGCCTCAGTTAGATAACATAATTGCAACTCCTGCGTTCTTTTGTTCAGTTGAAGCCCAGTAGATTTTACTCCAGCCTTTAACCTTTCCCCTGTGTATGTCTACTTGCCTCATGCGTGTTTCTCATAGACAACATATGGTAGGATTTTGGTTTCTAATGTTGTCTGCTATTTGCTTCTGTTTTATGAGCGGGTTTATCCCATTCATATTCAGAGTTATAATTATTAAATGTGTATTCCCATACATTTTGATTCTCTTTCCTTGTCCTGCCCTTTCTTCTTTTACTATTTCTTTCTATACCAGTGTTTGTTTTTAATTAGTTCACCTGATTCCCTCCCCTACACTTTTCCTCCCTGATTTTTCTCTTCTCACTTTTCCCATAGTATAAGATAGAATTAAATATCCCAATGGATCTAGCCGCTCTTCTCTCTCAGAATTGATTCCATTGAGAGTAAGTTTTAAGTATTTCCCATTAACAATCCTCTCCTTCTTATAAGAGTATTCATCCTCTCCCCTTCCCAGCCACCCTTTTGTGTGGTATAGATTATCCTATTTTTCTTATTTCTTCAAGTTTCTCTTGGTGCCATCTTCTATTCTCCCCCTTTTCTTTTTTTGCATATTGTCTTAGACCATTTAGTCCTCCAACCTCTCCCTATGAATAATTCTTCTAATTACTATAAAGTGAATACAATTTTGAGAGTTGCACATAACATTTCTCCATATAAGAATACAAATAATTTGATCTTATTGAATCTCTAAGGAAGCAAATTAAAACATATTTTTCCTTTCCCTCTCTTTCTTAGTTACCTTTTCATATTTCTCCTGATTTTTGTGGTTGTATATCAAACTTTCTGCTTACTTCTGGTCTTTTCATTACAAATATTTGGAAATCTTCTATTTTGTTGAATGCCCATACTTTCCCCTGGAAGTATATAGTCAGTTTTAATGGGTAGATGATCCTTGATTTTAGATCTAATTCTCTTGCCTTTCTGAATATCATATTCCAAGCCATGTGGTCTTTTAGTGTGGAGGCTGCCAGAACCTGTGTAATCCTGATTGGTACCCCTTGAAATCTGAATTGTCTCTTTCTGGCTACTTGCAATATTTTCTCCTAAACTTGGAAACTCTTGACTTTGGCAATTACATTTCTGGGGGTTTTCTTTTGAGGACTTAGTGTAGAGGGTGATTATTAAATTCTTTTGTTGTCTACTTTGCCCTCTTGTTGAAGAACATCAGGGCAGTTTTCTTGAATAATTTCTTGTAGTATGATGTCAAGATTCCTGTTTGTTTCTGATTTTTCTGGAAGACCAATGATTCTCAAATTGTCTCTTCTAGACTTGTTTTCTTGGTCTGTCATTTTCTCAGTGAGATATTTCATGTTCCCTATTTTTTTAGTCTTTTGACTTTGCTTTATTAGTTCTTACTGTCTTGTGAGATCATTGACATCTACTTGCCCAATTCTGGTCTTTAGAGACTGATTTTCTGCTGTAATGTTTTGATTTTCCTTTTAGGTTTGGTCTATCCTGTTGTTCATGGTTTCCAGCTGGTTAATCTTGGTCTCCAATTTGCTAATCATTTCATTTGATTTGGGGGCATCTTTCTCCAATTGGGTGTTTCCATCTTTTAAACTGCTAAGTACTTTCTGAGCTATTTCCCACTTTTCTTTCCAAATCTCTTCCATTCTTCTCATGATCGCAGATTTGAATTCTTCAAGAGCTTGTGACCAATTTTAATTTTTTTGGGAAGGTTGAATGTGTTTACTTCTTTGTCTTTCTCTGCTCTCTCCTCTGTGGTCTGAATTTTTTTCTCAATAAAAATTATCCAATGTTAGTGCCTTTCACTTGTTCTTTCTGGTGGCTGAAGGTTGTATTTATAAGTTATTGTGAGCCATCACTATGCTTGTTTTTCCTTCTCAGTCAGAAGTCTGAGTGAGGCAGGCAAACTCTCTGTGTACAGAGCTTGGAGCAGTTTTTGCCTGTGCATATTTTAAAAGTCTCAGTGCAGCTTCTACTGATTGCTAGGCTTCTACCATCTGCTGCCCCTCTCATATCCCCAAAACTAAGGTCTGAGCACTTTAGCCTCCTAGGCTATTTTTGGACCACTATTTTACATGCCATACCCACTTTTTGATAAAGGGCAGTGGCATTAAGGTGAAATAAAAATGAGGGCCATTAATCTCTAAATATAGATCATAGTGGAAGGAACATTGACAGTAAAATATAATATTATCTGCTTCATTGTATTTCCTTTTTTTTAAATAATTCACAATAACACTTTAATCAGGTATAACCACACTTAAAAATGTTTTTGTTTGTAAGTGGCTCATGAGCCTTGTGTTTGACATCTCTAATACAGGGTGTTACCTAATTTGCTTATGAATACTGTGTTGGTTTTCATTTGATGAATTTATCATCCTTTCCAATAGAGTCCTGTGAAATTGGTTGGTTTAAAAGTTAGAAGAACTTGAAGTTCAAACTACCCCAAACCCATTATTTGGGAAGTTTACACCCATAGCATCTATTAAGATTAAGTCATGCTGCTGATAAAAATTTTCACTTTTTTCCTGACTTTCATGTTTACACAACTCTGTCATAAATCTCAAGTGATTCTTTCTACTTTGCTGAAATGAGTTGTACATGATATCCTCTTCTAATCTCTGATACCTGCTATTTCATGCTTCCTTGGGCCAAACCTTGCTCTTCTTCAAAACTTTTTCTCTTGATTACTCTTCCTGCTTTTGACTTCCTTATACCATGCTTACCTCTGGTTTCTGTTGAGTGGAGCATGCCTGTTGATATGTTGTAAGTCTGTAAGCACTCACAGACCTATCTAGAGATGTGCTACCTCACTGCTTCTGAATCCCTCCTGTCATAGATAGGTGCTTCTCCAATCAACTCTTCAGTGTCAGCTTTCAAGAGGGTGAAGAAATAGAAGCATGTGGCTGTGACAAATGACATTCCTCTGTGTAACTGCTCACCTCAACTGATCAAGAGTATAGTTGCTGAAAACTGCAGCTGTTAGCAAAGATATAGAATTTCTTTTTTGATTTGCAGCATTTTAACCCATGGAAAATGGACCAGATACCACTTTAAATGTCATATTTTTTCTGCTCTCATTTGTATTAGGAGGCTTTTCCTGTAATTAAATGAGAAAGACATTTAAGGGCTTATCCTTCTAAATATGCAAGTTAAATGGACAAAGCAGTCACCATAAATCCAGCTTTGCTGAGGGCAAAAGCAGTATGCCCCAGGCCATCAAATTCAGGCATTCTTCCCTGGAATCTAATGACTAATGACTTATTACTTTACTTATAAGGCAATGTCTCATTCTTAATTAAACTGAATTTATTATGAATTTCTAATTCTACTAGAAAAAGAACAATATGATGTTCTGTATTAAAAAGTAACATTTCTCCAATAACTAAACATTTCAAAGAGGAAGTTCTACAGGGAGTTCTACTTTTTTTCATGGTAAAATGATATTCTAAACCCAATGGGTAAGAACTATGGGATGAAGAACATTCCTTTCTCATCAGATCAACAAAAATAAAACAGGTATTTTTAAAAGTGCTGAAACCATGCAGTTGAGACCTCTTTAGGAAAGGAAAGAGAATGGAGCCAAAGTGACTCACAAATCAATATACATACACATACATGGTTGGTTGTCATTTATACTTAAAAGGATCAAAATGACATCAACATTTCAAGGTTAATATATAGTATCTTTAACTTTGGCTAATGATGAATGGTAAAAAGGTCTACCAAAAACAGGGAGTAAATAATCCATATGAATATTTGAAATGGATATGGCTCTAAATTTCTGCTTTGCACATTGTTTTTTGAGCTATAGTAGTTCTGCTTTAATCATAGAGAATCATGCTTTCTTTGATGTTGGCATGATGGGCTGGCATCTGTTCCATTGACTTTCATGTCTCACAATTGATTCCAAAGTTCTTTAGAGAGACCTTGAAAGTGTCCTTGTCTTTCTTCTCCTGACCTCTGGGTGAACATTTGTCTTAGGTGTGTTCTGGGTAAAATAGTCTTTTAGTCAAGAGATATGTTTTTTATAGTAGTATCGGAATAGTTGGCAGTTCAACTTGAGAAAGTCTGAGTTTCCATCCTAATGATAGATATGAATGATATTCAATATATTCCTAACACAAATAAAATGGAAATAATTCCAGTTCCTGGGATGACTCTGGTATACTGTGCAGGTTTCACAGGCATACAATAATAAGGTCAGCACAACAGCTCTGTAGACCTTCGGTTTCATAGTCAGCCTAATACCTCTTATCTAGTCCATTTTCCTTTAGAACTTCCCAAACACTGAGATAACTGACAATGCATGTATCATCCTCAACATTTATTTATAGATCCTTTGAAAATAACCTTCTAATTTGGAACTATGCCCAAAGGGCTTTAAAAGATGGTCTGCCTTTTGAATCCAGCCATACCACTGTTGGGTTTATACCTCGAAGAGATAATAAGTAAAAAGACTTGTACAAAAATATTTACAGCCACAGCCTTTGTGGTGGCAAAAAATGGAAAATGAGGGGATGCCCTTCAAATGGGGAATGGCTTAACAAATTGTAGTATATGTTGGTGATGGAATACTATTGTGCTGAAAGGAATAATGAACTGGAAGAATTCCATGTGAACATGTGAACTGGAACAACCTCCAGGAATTGATGCAGAGTGAAAGAAGCAGAACCAGGACAACCTTATACACACAGACAGATGCACTGTAGCACAATCGAATATAATGGACTTCTGTACTAGCAGCAATGCAATGATCCAGGACAATTCTGAGGGACTTATGAGAAAGAAAGCTATTCACATCCAGAGAAAGAAATGTGGAAATAGAAACACAGAAGAAAAACTACTGTTTGATCACATGCATCAAAGGGGATATGATTGGGGATTTAGATTCTAAGTGATCACCCTAATGCAAATATTAATAATATGGAAATAAGTCTTCATCAATAACACATGTAAAACTCAGTGGAACTGCTCATTGGCTATGGGAGGCAGTGAAAAGAGGGGAGGGAAAGAACATGAATCATATAACCATGGAATCAAATTTAAAAATAAAAAAAAATACCCTGCCAAAGTAAATATACTTTTCCCCATCTTTCCACATTTGTTGTAACCAATGTTTCCATGTATGGATGATGCAGTGGTGACTGGTACAGAATTTCCGTTTTATTGATGTTAGTTGTTCAACATTAGCAAGTGGAAAAGAATTTATCCATACTCTATTTCATTTCAGCTTCAAAGGCTGTATTGAGTGCACAATCATCTGTGAATAGAAAGTCACTCATTAGCTCTTCCTCCAGTTTAGTTTTCATTTGTAGTCTTTTCAAGTTATATTAGTAGGGTAGTGGACCCTGCTATTAGTAGGGTAGTGGACCTTGATGTCATTCTTGGTCTCATTGAAGGTGTCTTATAACATCACTGTAAACATCATACTAAAAAGCATGAGAGAAAACACACAACTCTATTTCATTTGGTGACTGGGAGAGCAAAAGAGCATGATCCATTATCCAGAACCCATTTAAGCATGCCTTCATGAAACTGGCATATGATATGGATGAACTTATTCAGGCAACCAAATTTTACCATGATTTTCCATTAGCTCTCACACCTGACAGTATCAAAGTTCATCATCATATGAATGGAAATTTTGCAACTACCTTTGTTCTGCTCTTGGTATTTCTCCTGGAATGGGCAGCAAACATTTTCCAAAGCCACACTGGCTCTTGGGTAGATGACTTTCTTCCATGTAGAGGATCATTCTATTAAGGAGGATTTTAGCAAGATTCTTGCCAGTAATGTCAAGGAGAGAAAGCCCCCTGCATTTATCAAAAGACAGCTTATTTTCTTTTTTTGTAGAGATGAACAATAGAAGTATCCTTGAACTACTGGAGTATACTTTCATCTTGTCATATAACCTGGAAGATTCTAGTCAGGTTTTGAATGAGTGGTGGAATACCTGCCTTCTAAATTTCTGTTGAAATGGAACCAAAATCAGCCACTTTCTCACAGGAGAGGAACCTAATGGAATTCAAAATCTCTTCTTCATTTAGAAGTTCATCTAGAGGGGAATTGACTCCAAATGGAGATATACAGTCAATGGTATCAACATTGGTTGATCATGGAGGCATGATGGAAGAGGTCAGGATAACACTCCAAGATCATGTCCTTATCACTAATCAATGTGACACTGAGGAGTTGAGATGCACCGTAGGTCTTTGGTCCACAAATAGCCTTCAGGACATCATAAAAATCATTTATTATCCCTGTAAATCTAAGTTTCATCTGCCTTTTTACTGAGTCAAGAATCCTGCTTCTATCTAAGCTTCATTTGTACTTTAATTCTGATGGAGTTAAATGTAGCCTTCTTAGAGATGGACATGATGTGGAGTACTTGTTTTTTATTTAGTAACTTCTGAATTTTCCCTTTGTTTTTATCAAAACTATTCTGATGCTTGTGAATGTTCTGTCCCAGATGAGTAAATGTGGAGCTGTACACCAAATTTCTGAAAGCTGCCCACTCTTTTTCTGTTCCATTGTTGCCTACTAAGTGTTGACTCAGCTTTCCATTCCAGTTGAAAACAAATTCTTCTCCCACAGGAAAGTACTCTAATCCATTGACACTAAGTCTTCTGGCAGTTATCTTGTGTGGGCTACCAATTTTGTTGAATGCTAATTTTTTATGTTAGAAAAGATACATTTGTAATTCATCCAGAACTCCACACCCCACATCACCTTCATCATTCTTACATTCTGTCTACTTTTTTTTTCTTAAAATGGCATAATCTGTAAAATGCCAATTTTTTTGTGAGGGAGGGGTCATGAAATTTTATTGCATTTAAGTAAATGAAAGTCAATGTTCAGGGCTTTTGCTTCTAAATTAGTATCAGTTGGGTCCTCAGTATTGCTGCTGCAGAACAGCAAACAAAATGGAGACACTAAATTAGGGCTGGCAGGACTGGAGCTGTACAGATGACACCAGGGCCCAAACAGTGGTGCAGCAGAACCTGGCCACCCTGCTGCTCACACTAAGCAACCTTATGTTTCCTCTCCCTGTTACCATTGCTGTCTGTTGCTGCTACCTGGTTGAAACATCTGTCTACAACTATACCATGTTTTTCTCTATGTCTATCATGCCTGTGACCAGCCTGATGTAGCAGTGCTGTGCATCATGGACTATAACACACTCCAGTACTGTGACTTCCTGGGCTCTGTGATATCCATTTGGGTTACCATCCTCTTCATGTCCTGAGTAAAGACTTATGTGAAATATGTGCTTTTTGTCCTAGGAACCTGCAGCTAGACTGGAGAGCCATCTGGAATATGATAGGTTCCTGACTCTGAGCCCTCATTATCATGATCTCCATGTGAGTATACAGATGTATTCATCCATATCACTGTTGTCCCACATAATGGAAGCAACAGACCTTCTATCTCCTCCCTGGAATCTCTCTGGCATTTGTAGCAATTGCCATCTATGCTTTCATGGGGACCAATGACAACTACTTCTTCACACATAGCATCTGGCATGTGCTGATGGCCAGTAGTGTAGCTTTCCTACTACCCCCTTGCAAAACACACAGGAGGAACTCGATGCAGTGTGTAGGATTAGGGAAACTGTGAGATGGCAGGGATCAATAGCAATGAAGTCTCCCTAGTCCCTGGTCTTTGGAGAAACAGGCAGGCTTGACTGGATGGGAGGGGCAGGAGACTGTGGAGTACTCCTTCACCTCCCCACACCCTCTAAGCAGTTGGAAATCAGTTAACTGCCTGGTTATGGAGGATATTCTGGCTTGATAACTTCTGGGCCAAGATGGTAAGTGGGTAAAAGCTAAACCTCCTTGTGATGATGAGTGTCTTTGTTTGAATTATTTCCCCACAGGACAAAATAGGTGAGGCTTGATGTTCCTAGGAGCAGCCCACTCGCTCAGAAGTTAAGATAAACTTCAGAGCGACTAGTAAGAGGAACTTGGCTCATGGAGGATATGAGGATTTCCCCAAATTATCTATATCCAGACACAGTTCCTAGATGATAAGGGGTTAATGATATCTGGGAATAGGAAGGGGGAAAATGGTTAAAGAATGATAGGTAAGGGGAAGCTACATAAAACAGCTATGTCAAATAAGCAGCCCCTCCCCACAAAGGGGAAAATGCATCTCGAATGGCTGAACTCCTATCTAAGCCCTTAAATATTATTCTTTCTAAACCTAAATAGCTAAACTAAGGTTGACTGTGGTCTTGCTTGAAGGTCTGAAAAAGTAAAGCAGCCTTGGTGGTCAGAGGCTAAATGGCTCCAGCAGCTACCCAGAGAGTATGTGTGCCCAGAGTCAAGAGCCAAGCATCAGGTCCCTGCAAGAAAGGTGACCTGGCTTTTATACCAGGACTTCAAATGCCTTTAACTGCTCCCTCTCTTAGAGTCTTGGGGGGCACTATGGAATTCTGTGATGCAGCTTGAACCCCTCTCTGCAGTTTGAACCTCTCTCAGCAATATGGATCACACAGGTGACACGAAGTTACCTAGCCAGAGGCCCGGGTGTTCTTCTGCAGTAGGGACTAGTGATAGGCTGATTCCTCCTGCTTTCCAATTCACCCTGCAACTCCCACATTTCCTCTCCCTCCAACAATGGAAGGGATATGCTTACTGTTTGGTTTCTGTCTAAATAAAATCATCTTGAACTAAATAAAGGCAATGTTCATGATGAGAAGATTATAAGACCCACAACTCTTCAGAAATAAGTAAACATTGCTATTGTTGTTTCCAATACTATTCCTCCCAATGGCTCCCTGACATATCTGATAATCTGTACTTACTTTAGCATTAAGCTCTCCTGGAATTACAAGATTGTTCTCTTTTGACATGATGATTGCTGAGTGTCCCCAGCTCTTCATAAACTTTTTCTTTGACCTTATCAGTATTTGTCATGGTAGTAGCATGCACACTGTTTATAGAGGCATAGCACTATCCACCAAGAGACAATCACATTGTCTAGAAACTGTCATTCACTCCTTTTGGGAGTCATATAAGTTTGTTGAATAAATTATATTTGATTGCAAAACCTAAATCAGCTTCATGGCCTCCCACCTCCCCATTATTATGACTAGTCCAGAAAAACAGGCATCTAACTTTGTCTTTGGTAAGCTGGCCTTCATGATATGTAGGTACTAAATGACTCAGTTATTTTTTATATCTTTGTCAGATAAAATTTTAAGATGAAATATATAGAACTTTATTTCAAATATATTCATGTGGGATAATTGGGAACGAATCCTCAGATAGAAATTTTTGAATGGTGAATATTCTTTTTCTTCAAATTTATTTATTTAATTAATTTATAATATTTTCCCATGGTTACTTGAATCATGTTTTTTTTCTCTCCCCTCCTCCTATCCCTTCCAGTAGCCAATGAGCAATTCCACTGGCTTTTACATGTGTCATTGATCAAGAGCTATTTCCATATTATTAATATTTGCACTAGAGTAATCATTTAGATCTATATCTCAAATCTTGTCCCCATCAACTCATGTGTTCAAGCAGTTGTTTTCTTCTGTTTCCACTCCCACATTTCTTTCTCTGGATGTGGATAGTGTTCTTTCTCATAAGTCCCTCAGAATTGTCCTGGATCATTGCATTGCTGCTAGTAGAGAAGTCTATTATATTTGGTTGTGGCACAGTATATTTATCGGTCTCTGTCTATAATGTTCTCCTGGTTCTGCTCCTTTCACTCTGCATCAAATCCTGGAGGAGGTCATTCCAGTTTACATGGAATTTCTCCAGTTCATTATTCCTTTTAGCACAACAGTATTCCATCAGAATGGTGAATATTCTAAATTATAGTCAAGAGAGCTATTAGCACAGACAATTATGAGGAAAGGAAATACAGATCTTTGGTTAACTTTCAAATATATTTGATCAAAGCTACAATTTATGCAAATCATTATGTGAATTTATGAAAATATTTCATTTTATCTTTTGATTCACTGAATGGGTACTCAGATTATGCGATCATACAGTTGGGTTTGGATCTAGAGTTGGAAGACATCTCAGAGGCTAATCATTCTAAAACTTCCATAGAACATGGTAACCAACCATTTTCTCCCCAGATACTGAATTGAATTGTACCTAGAGTAGGAACAGATTATTAGATTTGACAGGGAGTTATTGGTAGAAATAGATTTGGAAACAGCATTTTAAATCAAATGGTTGTATTGGTAGTCTCGAAACAGCATAGAAACATGGCTGAGTACCTATTTATAAAGAATAATAATTTGAATAATAAATTACCACACACTTTTTTCCACCACCCAAACAACCCTAATTGGACCCTTTTCCATATAGTCCTGTACTTTTTGTCACCAATGTCACTCCCTCACAAGGTGATTCATCATAAGCAGCTTCACAGGCTTGTCAAAAGTTCCAAAAGTGCTAGTGATAGCTGTATTCTTAGTTCTTCTCTGACCAACCCTTGAAGGAAGGCAGTCATCATCAATTTTCTGGCCTTAGTCCTATTCTCTTCTTTTTCTACAATCAATTTATCCTTTGGCAATCTAATTTATTATTGTAGCTTTGACTATCACCTCTAAGCAGGTGACTCTCAATATCTCTAGCCCTGATCATTCTACTGAACTCTTAACTTAAATAAATATGACAGCATAACTTTATTTTGTGTCACATTGGGTCTTTGAATTAAACATTCTCCAAATTGAACTTATTATCGTTCCTTTCCTCTAAATTTGGTCTCCCTGTCAAATCTACTAATTCAAGGATTATGCTAGAACCAATTGGTACCAGCTTGGGAAGGCTGATTATTAATTTATGAGTGTGAGCATTTATACCTCAGAGATCAGCAAATTCTACAAATAAAAGCTTGAGTTATTGTGGTGTCACTCATCTAGACTTAATAAAGCAATGGAGAAAAATGAATAATTCAAGCTAAACTTGAACATGCCTTAAAAACATTTTTTTCAAAGGACTAATTGTTAAGCTTTTGCACATACACACTTAGGTATTTTTGTCAGTAGTATTAGATTTCACCTATTCATTATCTCACATTCAAATTATTTCTTTTTTTATTCTGTCTTTCTTCAGCCTCATATCTCATTTCCCATTTATTAATAATTCCCATTTATTCAACCTAATAAAAAAACTTGCACTACTTTTCTTTAAGGTATAGCACCTGATCAGAGCACCTCATAGTTACCCCAGGATTATTTCACCAACCTCTGAATTGATCTGTTTACTTTCTTTCACCCTCTTCTTCAAATCATTCTCCATACCATATCAGTACAAATTAGATATTATTTATAGGTATGATTTTTTTCATTTCTTAGTGTAATACTTACACTATTCCCATATTATCTGATATGCTGAATAATGTTTAAAATGATTAGCTTAGAATTTATGGTATTTCAAAGACAAATACCATATATACCATATATGAAGTACTATTTCTTCCATATCTCATACTTCTCCCTTCTACTTTAATCTACAACCAAAATAGATTTCTAACAGTGTGGGAAGCCAATAAGAGAATAGATAAAAATCTGAGACTCCTCTTTTGACCCCTTTTGTGATCCTTGTGATTTCTTCTTGAAAAGTATTATGGCCTTACTGAAAAGCTTTAAGTTCCTATCAAACCTGAATTTAAAGGGTTAACACTGTTAACACAGCAAGGAATGCTGCTGCCTGTTATAGCTAAGGCCAAGATACTCCCCAACTTGGCTTTCTGATAAGAACCTAGTCAAAATTAGCCTTGGCCTTGGTCTATTCTGAAGCCAATATTTTGTGTTTTGATGTGACATAATTTGTAACTTCTGCTCATCTGCAAACTTTCAGAGGGGTTCTTTTGTGCGAAATGAGTCTTGAAATATATATAATAAACTCCATGCTCCTGGAGCCAGAGCTGGAAGCATGAAGTAAAAGACATTTCCCTTCTCCTGTCCTTATTTCCTTATCAACTAAATTGTCATCAGATTATCAGAGATGATAAAGAGATCTCCACATACAGTGCTATTTTTACCTATCCCAATCTCATGGTTTGCAATGCTCTTCCCACTCCAACATAAATTTTTTAAGCTCTACTGCAATAGTCTCCCTGAGGAAGACTTCTCTGATGTCTTAGTGTACAATTTCATACCTATGTGCCCCCCCACTCAAATAATATATCATTTCTTACTTATGCACTTATCTACTATTTGTTAAGATAGTTATCTGTACCCTACTTTATATATAATGGTTCCATGAGGGCAGGAACAATGTCATATTTAAACTTTGCAGATCAGTCAGAATGTAGAATTATATTCTGAACAAAGCAGGGACTCTATACATTTTTGGTCAAATTTGATTTAATTATATAATCAAATGAACACAAAAATTAATTTCCCAGTCAATGATATTTTACCAATTATTCTCCCTCATTACTTTTCACTATAGACACATGGAGTAATAAATTCTGGGAACTGGATAGTACCTTAGAGCTTATCTTGTACACATTGCCAACTGATACATTAGAAAACAAAGACTTACTACTAACTGCTCCAGTTCAGAGCTTTGTTTTTATTTAATAGCAATAAGTGACTTGACATATGCTCATAACCTCTTCTACTGTATATAACTTATAGCCAGCCTGGTAATTTGAAGCCTTTCCATATGGTAGTATGATATGCAATCACTTGAAAATATTTATCATTTAGTTATCTATTACATGGTTCATGAATCACTAAGTCACTTGCAAGTTAAGGGCATAAACAAATGTTTGAAATAATACTATTATGATATATGTATAAAAATCAATATCAGGTTACTATCCTAGCTTATAATAGTCCTTTTTAGTTCTTATAAACCCTCTAAAGAATGAATAAGATGTTTGTACTAAATATTTGGAAAATTGCTAGCCTATTCAAAATTTGTCCTACCTTATGAAAGTTATTTCTCTACTTCATTCATTAAGTCATTCATCTAAGTGAAAGATTTTCTTATTTCTGAAGTAGTATGTGATAGCAAATAAATTTACAATTTTTGAAATAATCAAATTTGTTTGAACAAAACATCCCAGAATATTATTTTTAAAATGTCATATCTCTTTATTCTGGTAAAGTTAGTTGAATTCTTGCCAATGTCTAATTATTACAGCTAAGAAACTTTCCAAAGATATCCAAATGCTTGAAATTTACCTTGTCATATATTTTTCAGGTATTACGAAGATCCCATTTTCTTTGCTAGGTTCAAGTAGCTATCAATAGACCAAATATTCAATGCACACTTAATGAAGTTCCTGTTAAGTAAAATATACTGTAGATTATGCAATGACATTATCTACTTCTTTAATAAACTAGAGATGATCAAGAAAACCTCAATGATTTCTAGAGGATTTTTAGTTTATTATTACCATTACATTAAAGATATATGTCGCAACTGTATATATTTAGGACATTAAAAATGATAATATTCAAACTTTGCTTTATGTTAAAGCATGATGACTGTGAAGAAGAGACACTAAGTGATAGTTGCACTTTTAAAATAGAATACCATATGATAAAATTCTGCAATATTTGTCTTACTAAATATCCCAGAAGTGAACAGAAAAAAAACAACTGCTTGAACACTTGTGTTGATGAGGACATGATTGGGGATGTAGACCCAAAAAGACCACACCAATGTTACTCTCAATAATATGTAAATGTCTTGACTGACCACACATGTTAAAACCAGTGGAAATGCGAGTTATCTACGGTGGGGAGGGGGAGGGTTGAGGACATGAATGGTAAAGTAAAAACATGAATTATGTAACCATGGAAAATTTTTCTAAAAGTAAAAAATTTTAAAAAATAATAAAAAATAAAAACTATAATAAATTCAATAAAAAAAGAGAAGTGAAAAATGAGCCAAATCATCTAACTGCAATATTGTTTGGGATGACATTTTGATATCCACCAATGTGTTTGTTTAAATAATGACATATATTGACCTTTACATTGACTCCATCCTGTTTTTCCTTATAAATACTGATTTTGAAGGCATGAAGACTGAATATACTCCTTGATAATCATCTAATTCTTGATAAATACAAGTAGGATGTACATAATACAGATTTTTTTGAAAATTGAATATCATTCAAATGAGGCATAACTGAAAGAATTGGTTTTGGTGCCATTAAAAACTTTTCCTTAAAATTCTGCCATATTTACCTTACATTTTATTGTTTGAGCTTTAAATTGTAACAAATAGCTATCTCTGGAAAGTGTAGTGAATCAAGCAATTATTTGTCATTTATGCTAGTAAAAATTAAAATGATAAAAAGTATTGGCAGAAGAATGGAGAAAGTAAGTGTGTGAACACAGATAACAATGCAAGTTAAGAATGATTCCATGGTGGTGGAGGGAAGAAAAGATATACTTGAAACCCACAAAAAAACTTGACTTTCGACTTCTGGTTAAGATGGCCGCAGTGTAAGGAGCAGCTGCTCTATCTCTCCTGACCAAAGCATACAGGACTCCTCAAGGGGAAATAAAAACGAGTCCAGAGGAAAGAAGGAACCTCACAACAGGGCGCAGCATTGAAGGTACGCAGAATTGGGCCTTTTCCATGCTATAAAGGGGTGAAAAAGCTCTCACTAAAATGTGAGAGGAAGAAGCCCCTCCCCCACCCCCCACAACACACACCTAGCACAACGCCAACACACAAGTGTGAAAACAGGACTGGGGCAACCAGATGATCACTGGCAGCCCCAGGGCTTGTACCTGTGTGCTGCAAGAGGAGGGACCCCAAGTGGCTGGGGGCACTCACGGACTTTCCGAGCGTCCACTTGGGTGAAGGCACCTCCTCAGGCCGGGACAAAGGCCCCTAAAACAAGGCCTTTCCCAACGCTCTGAAGGCATCGCCTCAGGTGTGAATAAAGATCTCCAGCCCAGGGACTTTCACTACCTTCTGGGGGGGTGAAGGCAGTGTCCTAAGAGCATCTGCACAGGCAAAGGCAGTGCCCTAGGCTTGAATAACTATCTCCAGCCCAGGCTTGGACCTCCAGTGAGGACCCGGTGCTGACTGGAGCGCAGCAGTGGAAGCAGCCCCAAAGACTGCTGAAGGAACCTAGGGCAGAGGGGCAGATGAGGAACTACCAGGAGGCCTGACCCTGAGGACAAGGAGACCTGAACCCCCCCGGAGCTTGCAAGGCCCAGCAGACCCTGAGTGCAAAGACAAAGCTGAAAAGGGGAGGTGCTAACAATGGCCAGCAATAAGGAAATCCAGAAGAAAAAGACTATAAAGAGAAACTCTGGAACACTGGACAACTTCTACACAGAGAAAATCCAGACAACGGAGGAGGAAAAACAAAAATCCAAACCTCCCCCAAAAAATGAAAGCTGGTCACAAGCTATGGAAGAGTTTAAAAATGAAATGCTGAGGAAGATGGAAGAAATCTGGCAAGAAAATAACAGTTTAAAAGGCAGAATTAGAATTTCACAATTGGAAAGTGAGACAAGACAACTGAAGACCAAAAATGACCAGATTGAAAAGGAAAACCAAAACATTAGAGCCGAAAACCAAAACATTAAAGCCGAAAACCAAAACATTAAAGCCGAAAACCAGTCCTTAAAGGCTAGAATTGACCAATTAGAAGCTAATGATCTCTCAAGACAGCAAGAACAAATAAAACAAAGTCAAAAGACTGATAAAATAGAAGGAAACATGAAATATCTCATTGAGAGAGTGACAGACCAAGAAAACCGGTCTAGAAGAGACAACTTGAGAATCATTGGTATTCCAGAAAAGGCAGAAATTAATAGAAACTTGGACTCCATACTTAAAGAAATTATTCAGCAAAATTGCCCTGAAGTCCTACAACAAGAGGGCAATATAGACATTGAAAGGATTCATAGAACACCCTCTACACTGGACCCAGAAAAGTCAACACCCAGAAATATAATAGCGAAAGCTTTCAAGTTAAAGAAAAAATCTTACAAGAAGCCAGAAAGAGACAATTCAAATATCAAGGAGCACCAATAAGGATCACACAGGATCTGGCAGTCTCAACGCTAAAATACTGCAAGGCTTGGAATACAATATTCAGAAAGGCAAGAGAGCTGGACCTTCAGCCACGAATCAACTACCCAGCGAAACTAACCATATACTTTCAGGGGAAAGTATGGGCATTCAACAAAATTGAAGAATTCCAAGTTTTTGCACAAAAGATACCGGGACTAAATGTATTAATATGAAAAATGATAAAGGCTGGTATAATAATATAAATTAGTAATTTAATTAAAGCTATGCTGATAGAGATAAACTCATTAGACCAAGCGCTTGTAAGCATTCAAAACTGTCGCCTCCATTACTGTCTCGTGTTTCCTGGCCAAGAGCCTACTCACAAAGAGACCACTCCCTCCTAACCCAGGAGATTTAAGCTCTTCCTGCCTCTACGTAGACCTCCCCATTCCCCCAAAGACCTGGAAAAGGAAACAGCTGGACCATGTTGGATCACGGGAAATGTAGTTTTGATACATTTCCCATGTCCATAGAAATATATGCACTTCTAGATGGCTTTTCCCAATTTTCACTTTTACAATTCCCCGTGAGGTCCGGCAAAAAAAAAAAAAAAAAAAAGGTTAGTCCTTTTTTCTTCGCTGGACCTGTAAAAATAAACAACTTCTAAATTTTTCAGGAATTTGGGGATAAAAGAAATAGATGAACAAATGGTTAAATTAGCCGCATTGACAAAAAAACCAATTTGGGGGCTGTCCCCCACTGGCAGAACAGTGTACAATTAAAACAATACATACAACTCAATTTCAACTCCCCATAGTTCAATCAACTGCACCCCAAAGTTCAAAGTTTGGTCTTCATGGTACAGTGAAGGCTTTTCAGACATCTTCATGTGTCCTCACCAAACAAGTTCGTTGTCTGGATTTTGGGGATATGGCAAGATCCTTATTCTGAAATTATTCTCAAAAGAATTTAAACTTTACATTATAGATTACAAAACATACATTTTCTTCTAAGATTTATACAATTTAATTCCCCGTGAAATTACTCCTAAAAGAGTTAAATATACATATATTTTCACATTATCGAATTTTAAAAAAACTTAACAGATATCCCCGTGAGGTAAATCTTAAACACACCTTTTTTCCTAAAAAAAAGGTACCTCAGGTCAGCTAAGGATGAATGGCTGAGTCCTGGGGGTTATATGAAGTTAATTGGCAAAATAAAAAGAATAAAATTCAAGAAAAAAGAAGAAAAATTAACTTGTGAAATGTAATGTGCAAAAATCTAGGGAAAATAAACTTAGACCTTTGAATGAAGGTCTAATTAAAGTGAATTCAGCAGTGTGCAATTACCCATCCAGGGCCAGGACTTAAGGAAAATGTCTCTCTCTGATCTGACTTATCATCAGCTTTTTAGGGAAGTGAGCCAAATAAAATAACCAATCTTAGGTGCTTTCTAGGAATCTAAGTCGAGGGGACCCACGTCCTCTAAAGTTTTAGAAAAGACTGGGACTCCAGGACTCAAACCCCAATTTCCAAGCCCTAAAGTATTGGCATAGAACTGCTATTATACAGATCTTAGTCAGTCAAGTCTCTGACCATGTGCTTTCTTTAGCACTATTAATGGTTTTCATATTCCCTTCTGGAATCAGAGAGGCATTTAAATCACAGTCCTATAGGCTCAGGTATTTGCTGTAGAATCAGAAAAAGGATAAATAATGATTATATATGTACTTCCAGTACAAGATGATAAAAAGGAAAAATCAATTTCTCTCATTAAAAAAAGTTTTAAAAATCAAAAATATATATATAGCTTAGAACTAGAAGGGTTATGTTACCCCAAAATGAGGTTTTCATTTTGTGAGTGTAAATGGATCTTACAAAAAGCAGATTCACAGTGCACATTCAAATAGAGTACCATTATTTCCAATAGCACATTTTAAAACAATAAACAGTGATGTTTAAAATTATATACTTGTTACAACTTTTAACCCTTGGCAAATGTTGTTATTGCTTCCATAGCAAAGAATATACAGGAGCTCCTTGACTCTCTGTATTTAAAAAAATCCTGGGTAGGAAATGCTTCTACCCATTTAAGGCAATAATATCTCTTATAATAAAATATATAAAAGCTTTATCCTTTTAAGACAACAATTCTTAAGGATTTAAAGTAAAAGTTAAAAAGATCTCTTGTAAAATTACAAGGTAATATTTAAAGCATGGAAACTTTCAAGGTTCTTTGCAATTACCAAGACAGAATAAATTTTTAAAAAGACATGTGCTCTATAAGATGTTCATAGGTGGTACATATAACCGCATTGTTTCTGATACAGTAAGCTTTAAGTAAATTAGGAAATATAATAACATCATAAGCAGTAACTTCATTAGCATAAAATGATTCAGTGCAACAGGAAAATCAATGAAATAAGCAAGATTAATTAACAAAAGTAATTAGCAATATACAGTAAGATACAGTCATTTTAAAACAGAAATAAAGCTCATTCAGTTCCGAGGTTTTAAAAGTTCACCCCTGGTTTCAATTTAAGGTTCTTTTGATTGAGTTCTGCTGAGTTTAAGGGTTTTTTTTTCTTTTCAAGTTCAAAGTTCTGAACAGTTATGGGGGTGAATATTTCTCCCCTGAGTTCAGTTTTTAATCACAAGCAAGTCTGAATAGGTCCACGTGGTGTCAGGTCATTGTAGAAAATCCCACATGTAGAGCTTGTGTGGGTGGCTAAATTAGGTCTTTAGAGAAACATGTGGAAGGCTAGAAATAGGGAAAAAGGGGAATATACTACCCAAATGGTTTGCAGCAGAGCTGAAGCAGTCTCTGGAGGTCGAGATCTAAGCAAGTCAGGACTGGGTTCCTTCCCGGAAATCTCAGGTTCTGGAGTGGAACGATGGCAGCATCAGCAGCATCAGCAAGTCAAGAATGGAGATCAGTGGCAGAGACAGTCTGGCTGGGCTCCGGGATTTTAGTTTAAAGCCAAAAGCCCGAATCGGCTGGCCTGACCTCCCTCCCAAGGTGGTTTGGGCTGGACTGGCCGGCTGAGTCCCGCTGGAGGCAAAAAAACGTGCTCTTGCTTTTAGCAAAAGCATGGCAAGGAAAGCCACTTTCCTTTTTTAAAAAAGTGCTCAAAAGAGCTGAGCCAGCCGGCCAAAAAGCAGGCATGGCTATAGTTAGGCTATCTGGAAGATTTAGAGTTTGAATTTCGACCTTCTGGTTCGCCAAATTATTAATATGAAAAATGATGAAGTCTGGTATAATAATATAAATTAGTAATTTAATTAAAGCCATGCTGATAGAGATAAACTCATTAGACCACGCGCTTGTAAGCATTCAAAACTGCCGCCTCCATTACTGTCTTCTGTTTCCTGGCCAAGAGTCTTTTAAGCTTGACTCTTTAAGGGCATAAATAAGATCTAATTATCTGTATTACTAGGTGGAGAAATGCTATGTATAATTCTCTGTAGTGAACTCTATACACTATTATAATATTCACTATTATAGCAACCAGAAGAATAATTCATAGGGAGAGGACAGGATACTAAATGGTCTAAGAAGACATGGGGGGTGGGAAAGAGGGGAGGGAATAGTAGGGGACACCAAGAAAAATCCGAGTAAATAAGAAAAATAAGATATTCTATTATACACAAAGAGGGCATGGGAAGGGGAGGGGATGAATAATATCATAAGGAGAGGAAGAGAGCATAATCAAACCTTACTCACAGTGTAATCAACCCGGAGAAAGGAAGAGTAGCTTTATTATCCATCCGAATAAAAAACTCTATCTAAACCTACTGAGAAAGTCAGAAGGGCTAAACCAAAGGGAGCAGGGGAGTGGGGAGGCCAAAAAAGGGAGGGGAGAAGAAGGGGGAGGGAATTCATTTGGTCTTTTTAAAAAAAAAGAGAGGTGAACAACAAGGGAGGGGGCAGAAAGGGAAGTCAATCAAGGGAGGGGATAAGGGATACCTGCTCAAAGCAAACCACTGGTGTAAAAGAAAATAGTGTAATAAGAAGGAGTGGGTCTAGTGGAGGATACAAAAATGTCAGTGAATACACAACTAACAATTGTAACTCTGAATGTGAACGGGATGAACTCACTCATAAAACGGAAGCAAATAGCAGAGTGGATCAGAAACCAAAATCCTACCATAGGTTGTCTACAAGAAATACATATGAGGCGGGTAGACACACACAAGTTCAAGGTTAAGGGTATGAGCAAAATCTTTTGGGCACGAAATGAGAAAAAGAAGGCAGGAGTGGCTATCATGATCTCTGACAAAGCCAAAGTAAAAATAGACATGATTAAAAAAGACAGGGAAGGTCATTACATCCTGATTAAAGGCAGTATAAACAATGAGGAAAAAACACTGCTCAATATATATGGTCCAAGTGGTATAGCATCCAAATTCATAAAGGAGAAACTGGCAGAGCTCAAGAAGGAAATAGATAGTAAAACCACAATAGTAGGAGATCTAAATATTCCTCTTTCAGATCTAGATAAATCAAACCAAAAAATAAATAAGAAAGAGGTAAGAGAGATGAATGAAGTCCCATAAAAATTAGATTTAATTGATATGTGAAGAAAAATAAATAGGGACAAAAAGGAATACACCTTCTTTTCAGCTGCACATGGTACATTTACAAAGATTGACCATGTAATAGGGCATAGAATCATGGCAAACAAATGCAAAAGAGCAGATATAATAAATGTAACCTTCTCAGATCATAATGCGATAAAAATAATAATCAGTAAGGGCACCTGGACAGGCAAGTCAAAAACCAATTGGAAATTAAACAATATGATTCTCCAAAACCAAATTGTCAAAGAAGAAATCATAGAAACAATCAACAATTTCATTGAAGAGAATGACAATGATGAGACATCCTACCAAACTCTGTGGGATGCAGCCAAGGCAGTACTCAGAGGGAAATTATTATCCTTGAGTGCATATATTAACAAATTAAGGAGGGCAGAGATTAATGAATTGGGCATGCAACTCAAAAAAATTAGAAAGCTTGCAAATAAAAAACCCCCAGATGAAAACTAAATTAGAAATACTAAAAATTACGGGAGAAATTAATAAAATTGAAAGTAATAGAACTATTGAATTAATAAATAAGACTAGAAGCTGGTATTTTGAAAAAACAGATAAAATAGACAAAGTACTAGTCAATCTAATAAGAAAAAGGAAAGAAGAAAACCAAATTGACAGTATTAGAGATGAAAAGGGAGACCTCACCTATAATGAAGGGGAAATTAAGGCAATCATTAAGAACTATTTTGCCAAATTATATGGCAACAAATATAACAATTTAGGAGATATGGATGAATATTTACAAAAATATAAATTGCCTAGATTAACAGCAGAAGAAATAGAATACCTAAATAATCCCATATCAGAAAAAGAAATTGAACAAGCCATCAAAGAACTCCCTAAGAAAAAATCGCCAGGGCCTGATGGATTCACAAGTGAATTCTATCAGACATTCAAAGAGCAACTATTCCCAATACTATACAAATTATTTGATATGATAAGGAAAGAAGGAGTCCTACCAAATTCTTTTTATGACACAAATATGGTACTGATTCCAAAGCCAGGGAGATCAAAAACAGAGAAAGAAAACTACAGACCAATTTCCCTAATGAACATAGATGCAAAAATCTTAAATAGAATACTAGCAAAGAGACTCCAGCAAGTAATTAAGAAGATCATCCACCATGATCAGGTGGGATTTATACCAGGAATGCAAGGTTGGTTCAACATTAGGAAAACCATCCACATAATTGACCATATCAACAGTCTAACAAACAAAAATCACATGATTATCTCAATAGATGCTGAAAAAGCCTTTGACAAAATACAGCATCCATTCCTATTGAAAACACTGGAAAGTATAGGAATAGAAGGATCTTTCCTAAAAATAATAAACAGTATATACCTAAAGCCATCAACAAACATCATATGCAATGGGGATAAATTAGAAGCCTTCCCAATAAGATCAGGAGTAAAACAAGGATGCCAATTATCACCTCTATTATTCAACATAGTACTAGAAACACTAGCAGTTGCAATTAGAGAAGAAAAAGAAATTGAAGGTATCAAAATAGGCAAGGAGGAGACTAAGCTATCACTCTTTGCAGATGATATGATGGTATACTTAAAAAATCCTAGAGAATCAACTAAGAAGTTGGTAGAAATAATCAACAACTTTAGCAAAGTTGCAGGATACAAAATAAATGCACATAAATCATCAGGATTTCTATACATTTCCAACACATTAGAACAGCAAGAGGTAGAAAGAGAAACACCATTTAAAGTCACCCTAGACAATATAAAATACTTGGGAATCAATCTAACAAAACAAACACAGCTATTATACGAAAACAACTACAAAACACTTTCCAAACAAATAAAACTGGACCTCGACAATTGGAAAGCCATTAACTGTTCATGGGTAGGACAAGCTAACATAATAAAAATGAACATCCTACCCAAATTAATTTACCTATTTAGTGCCATGCCTATCAAATTACCAAAAAATTTCTTTACTGAATTAGGAAAAAACTATAACAAATTTCATTTGGAATAACAAAAGATCAAGAATATCAAAGGAAAAATGAAAAAAAATGTGAAGGAAGGGGGCCTAGCAGTACCAGATATCAAACTATACTATAAAGCAGCAGTCATTAAATCAATATGGTACTGGCTAAGAGCTAGAAGGGAGGATCAGTGGAATAGACTTGGGGTTAATGATGTCAGCAAGACAGTGTATGATAAACCCAAAGAGCCCAACTTTTGGGACATGAATCCACTATTTGACAAAAACTGCTGGGAAATTTGGAAAACAATATGGGAGAGATTAGGTTTAGATCAACATCTCACACCCTACACCAAGATAAATTCAGAATGGGTGAATGACTTGAACATAAAGAGGGAAACTATAAATAAGTTAAGTGAACACAGAAAAGTATACCTGTCAGATCTCTGGGAAAGGAAAGATTTTAAAACCAAGCAAGAGTTAGAGAAAATTACAAAATGTAAATTTAGTGGTTTTGATTATATTAAGCTAAAAAGCTTTTTTACAAACAAAAACAATGTAGACAAAATCAGAAGGGAAACAACAAATTGGAAAAAAATCTTTATAACGAAAAACTCTGACAGGGGTCTAATCACTCAAATATACTAGGAGTTAAAGCAATTGTATAAAAAATCAAGCCATTCCCCAATTGATAAATGGGCAAGAGACATGAATAGGCAATTTTCAGGTAAAGAAATCAAAAGTATCAATAAGCACATGAGAAAGTGTTCTAAATCTCTAATAATTAGAGAAATGCAAATCAAAACAACTCTGAGGTATCACCTCAAACCTAGCAGATTGGCTAAAATGAAAAAGGGGAGAGTAATGAATGTTGGAGGGGATGTGACAAAATCGGGACATTGATGCATTGCTGGTGGAGTTTTGAAATGATCCGGCCATTCTGGCTGGCAATTTGGAACTATGCCCAAAAGGCTATAAAAGACTGCCTGCCATTTGATCCAGCCACATCATTGCTGGGTTTGTACCCCAAACAGATCATAGATAAACAGACTTGTACGAAAATATTTATAGCTGTGCTTTTTGTAGTGGCAAAAAACTGGAAAATGAGGGGATGTCCTTCAATTGGGGAATGGCTGAACAAATTGTGGTATATGCAGGTGATGGAATACTATTGTGCTAAAAGGAATAATAAACTGGAGGAATTCCAAGGAAATTGGAGAGTCCTCCAGGAAGTGATGCAGAGCGAAAGTAGCAGAGCCAGAAGAACATTGTACACAGAGACTGATATACCATGGTAAAATCAAATGTAATGGGCTCTAACTACAATGACACAGGACACATCTGAGGGATTTATGCTAAAGATGCTACCCACATTCAGAGGAAGGACTGCAGGAGAGGAAACATATAAGATAAACAATTGCTTGAATGCATGGGCTGAGGTGGACATGAATGGGAAATAGACCCTGAACAAGGACACATGTTACAACCAGTGGAAATGTGTGTTGGCCATGGGTGGGGGGAGAGTGGGGGGTGAAGGGGAAAGTAGGGGCATAAAGTATGTAAACAGATTAAAAACGAATATTAATAAATGTCTAAAAAATAAAAAAAATGAAAAAAAAACTTGACTTTCTTCAAGATTTTTCCCATGCTCAAGACAATTATTTTAGTGTTTTAGATCAAGGATCCAAAATGTAGGACGTATTAGGGAGAGTTTAAGTTTCCATTCAGTAGAATATTTTCAACAAGGGAAGGAGAAAGTGAATTTTAATAAATAAAGCAAAATCATACCAATTTTTGAATACTGGTGCCATTTTATATCCCAAGAAATCTTCTATAATATCCTCCAAATACAGTGATACTTCAGATTAATTGCCAGGTTCTCGACTGCTGAACTCACCAATAAGCCACTTATATCTCCAGCAGATGTTTCTGCAATTTTGACAAACTAAAAAAATACCCCTTTCCTTCCCTGTCTTTTGTTTACCTAACACTTTTCCAAGTACACTCATTTCACAAAACAAAACAAAACAACCAAACAAAAAGACTCTGTTATCTTGTTTTGGGATAAGATGCTCTAAAGTTTTCTTATTCCTGAGTTTTACTTATGGGAGAAAAAATAGTATACTTGGAGCACCAAGATCTCACAGCTGAATCTTTGTTCTAAAGAGAATGTTCAAATATTTCAGCAGCACAATTTCTGCAGAAGCATAGTCAACTTGAGTAGATGTTAATTTACTGAATCACTTGTCATTTTTAGGAGTGTTAAATATAAATTGTGTCATGAATTATACTAATCAGTTACTTTCTATAGTTTATAAAACTGGACTACCTGTAACTCTAGGGCAAAATTAATGCCAATCATTAATTCACTCACTTAGTCATTCTCCATTCATTTGCCAAAACATCTTACCTTCAGACAGCATAGTTGTTGAACCAAAAGTTTATTAAACCAGAAGAATTCTTGCCAGCACACAAAAACCTGTCCTTAGTAAAGAAACATTGGATAACAATTCCTGGGAACTGGGAGAAGAGTTATAAATTCATATTTAACAGTAATTTAAATTCCTACTGTTCTGATATTTTATTCTTTTGGCCTCGGAGTATTTTCTCTTGATTCCGGAGCTTGTGAATCCAGTCTATTTTGCATAATTGATTATTTTTCATCTGATGAAACCACAAAAACCTGGTTGGCAGGCATTTTTGGAGGAATGTCTTTGGTGCATTATAAAAACACCTATGTAAAATATTTATAAAATATATGTATTGAGTTTATAACTAACTAAAAAAAAACCTTGCATGTACAAAGACTTCTTTGGCCCTGGCCAAGAGTAGATTTTGACACCCTTTCTACAAAGGAAGTTAAAGAGTTTCCTTCTAAATGGTCTTGTCAGTGCTGAGACCCTAATTGCAATCATATAAAAGTTTTGAGGAGATTTTATTTTCAGAGAATAGATCAAAATATATATTTTTTCCTTATAACTTGAATTAAAGGTATTACAAAGTAAACGGTAGAGGACAGTTGTCTTTAATCATAATTTATTCATTCCATTCTTTTAGCATATAAATAGTAGCTGAGAATAGAGTCAAATTCTTTTTTTACTGCTATAGGGACTTTCCAGTGAAGGCACTCCCCATAGCAGTGTAGGTGGGCAGCTTCTCTGAAATACAGTTTCTTAGAAAGTTAGATGACACAGTGAGTAGAACATTGAATCTGAAATCAGGAAGATCTGAATTCAAACCAGCCTCAAATGCTTACTGGCTTTGTGACCATAGGCAAGTCACCTACCCCTATTTTCCTCAACTTAATCATCTGTAAAATGAGCTGGAGAAGGAAACAGTAAACCACTGCAATATGTTTGCCAAGAGAAACCAAATGAGGTCTTGATGACTTGGAGATGAGTGAAACTACTGAACCACAGCAACAGAAAGTTAACCGGTACATTTAGATATTAAGGGACTGGCCCAGGATCACATAGCAAGAATATGTGAAAGGAATCTGAGGCTTGCTCTTTGCATGATAGGGCAAAAGTTAACTCTCTTCTCAAAAGGCAGTTTTTTCATACAGAAAAAAATAATAATTTGCCAGAAGAAATTTCATTTAAAAAATTAATTCCAGCTTTGAGGGATAGTTATAAATATATGAAATATTACTATATGTCAAGGATACAATATCAAATGTATTCATCTTTTAGAATTACTAGTTTTCTTCAAGAAAAAGGCTCCACTCCAAAAACCTATATTATTCCTCGTCATTGATAGTAACCTCTTTTTCCTCAACTTATACATATGTGAAAGTTTCCATTTTCTTAAAGAATGCTAGTTCTTTGAGCCCAAGGACGATTTGGTTTGTTTGCTTTGTTTTTGCATGCCTATCATGTAATACAGTCTATTACTGTGTAGTTGTTTCAAATTCTTCTATAAGTAGATTGCTTTAGTATTAAAATCATTATTAAGTTCTTTAATTTATCTGCTGCTCAGTTCCCAATTTTTTAAAATGAAGGGTTTAGGCAACTTTATTTCTATTCTATTCTAGTTGTTTTTGTTGTTTTTGTACTCTTTTTTAAAAAGTCTTACCTTCATCCTAAACCCTGAAATTTCAGAACTAAACTCTAGAGTCTAACATATTGAAAAATATTATCTTAATAGGTATGGGCTTCAGAAATCTTAGAGAGTTGGAGTCCTTCAACGTTCAAAAGAAAACACTGTGTTTATAGGGATTTTAAGCTTTGGCTGCTTCATTGCAACAACATTTATCTAAAGGATTTAAAAGAGAAATGTATTCTTGTAACAAGGATACAATCATTCCTACAGTTTAACAGCAGCCTATCTGTTTATATACTGCAGCTCCCAGTAGGGTCTTTCAGTTACAGAAAATCCCTGCTTGTGTTCCTATTATTCACCATATTCCTCTTTGGCAGTTTCCTGTCATCTTCAAGACATGGGTAAACTATCCATGGCAACATGTTGAGAAAAAGAAAAGAAAGAGGGAGGGAAGACAAGAGAGAAAGAAAGATCAAGTTTGAGAGAAAACATATGAGAAATATCTCTTGTCACAGTCACACTATGATCCTTCCCATGCAGCTATCCATTGATGTTGATCAACTTTTTTTTTTTGTTTGAAATAACAAAGCTAGTTATAGATTTAATTAGGGTAGGCTGAGATAATATTTCATTAAGTAATGAAATCTTTCATAGGAGAGAATAGGCTGGTTTGAAAATGTATGTCAGAGGGTTGAGAAGTAAGGAAAGGGATAGGTAGGATTTGTCTTTTAAAGGGAGGCTTATAGATTAAGGAAGGAAAATGTATAGTTATACATACTATTTATCTGATGTTCCATTAACATTCATTTAAATTATCTCTAGTTTTCTATCTTTTCTTTTCCTATCAACCCCTGCCCATTGAGAAGGCAAGCAAAATGAGAATGTTTGTACATGTGAAGTTATTAGAAATATTTATATATCAGCCATGTTGAAAAAAATGCAAGAAAAATAAGTGAAAAAAGGACGCTTTAAATCTTCACTCAGAAATGATCACTTCTCCCTGTTTCATTTGTTCACAATGACTCCTTTGGAATTATTTTGGATCATTATCTTTACTAAATTAGTTAAGAATTTTAAAATTGTTTACTACTACAATTTTCCCTTAAGTATGTATAATGTCCTGATTGTGCTCACTTTACTCTTCATCAGTTCATAAAAGACTTCATAGTCTTCACAATCATATACAAGATTTGCTTAGCCACTCCCCAAGTGATGGATATTCCCTTAGTTTCTGATTCTTATCACAAAAGAGTTACAATTATTTCATTTGGGCGGTATATATATATCTACTTATTTTTTGTTTGATATCTTTGGGATTGTAATACAGTTTTAATAAAGCTACTTTTATAGACATCCCCTTTACCTGATCCCTAAAACAACAAATATGCTATTAACATCAAGGATAATGTTATATTTTATTCACAATATTATTTTACATTTACTCATTAAGTGCTTACAATATCCACAATGATAATATTCCATCAGGAAAATATCTCCAGACTAAATCCACATATTAAATTATAATTAAAATATACATTTTATCATGTCAACAATTATTCTAAATAATTTTGCAAGTAGCCATCTTTTACAAACTGTAGCAAGAAGGGGTTCAGAGTTTAGAATCCCCAAAGCAGGCATGAGACAGTTGGAAGACTGTTGGACCACGCTTATGAATAGGAGGTACCTCAATGCAAACTAATTCAGTCTTGAGTTGGTGGATGGTAAGGGTGGACGGGGAAAAAAACTCTTCATTTGAACCCCAGAAGCTTCCCCAAAATTTGTATTTGTCTGATCCACACTGGGTCCAGTTATTTAAGTCTATTGTTATTATAACCTGCACTCTGCAGTTTATATTCATCATCATCCTCAACAAATATCAACAACATCAACAAGTCACCAAAGAATAACAGCAGCTACTTGTATAAATCTAGGTTTAGCTAGCTTTGTCATCTAGCAGCTGAACAGGGAGATGCTGTAACCAAGCTTGAGTGGCAGAATTCTGTCAGTTGTTTCCCTGTGGGGGACTTGCCTGATTCTCAATTAAATTTTAGCTTTAATTTTCCCTGAAACCTCTATCCATACCCATCTTTCTTAAATACCCATAGCACCAATATATCCCTTCTTTGCTTGATTAAAATGTTAAAGAATGAATAACCTGTTAAAGAATTGGATATTTTACTGGCCTGATCCATCATCTTCAGAAGAATTCTCACACTGTCAAGCCTGGCAGTTGAGAGTGATTCCTTATGGTGAGGAGTTTTCATAATCTATTCACCAATTTTAGCTTGTGATTCATTCTCAAACAACTCAAAATATCTATACCATTGGCAATCAGATAATCTTTCCTCACATTACATCT
The DNA here is from genome assembly GCF_016433145.1 of Gracilinanus agilis. Classification (NCBI taxonomy): domain Eukaryota; kingdom Metazoa; phylum Chordata; class Mammalia; order Didelphimorphia; family Didelphidae; genus Gracilinanus; species Gracilinanus agilis. The sequence goes on along the minus strand of NC_058132.1, from coordinate 568,469,378 downwards.
GAAAGTATTTGCTTATAAATCACCAGAGAGTTAGTGGGCCCAGGCCCATTTCAATTAGGAATTCTTTTAGTGTCCGCCTACTGGGAGAAGTTGATTCTACTGGTCCATCATCCCCTGTGGGTCAGTGCTGTGAAGCTGCAAACACAGACTACAACTTGAGAAATAACCCTAACACTATGAAACTAAATATAATACTTAAAATTATAATTATAAAATATCTATGAATATTTTATGTGGAACATTTTGTAATTTTGGAAAAAATATACCAAGATATCATATGCTCAATGCTATTTTCAACTTTCATTAATATATCATGTTGAATAAACATTTTCATGCAATAAAATTTAACTTGGAAGATGTTTATCAAAAATAATAAACATATTGAATTAATTATGATTTTTAATTTTTTATTTAACAAAGTTTTTATATCTGTCTCAACAGCTATCAAATTATTGTAATTGAATATTCTACTATTCATAGATAGAAGAGTAAAATAGCTGGAGAAAACTTGAAATTGAAAAAGCATATTGCTGTGATTAGAGACCATATAAAATTTTGTTTCTGCATAACACTTCTGGAGGTCCATTATAGTACCAGAGAGGCTTATAATGTGCCTGTTAATTGATCATGCTTTTCAAATAGTCTGACAACAAACATTCATACTTCTTTCCCCCACATTTTAAAATGTTTTACAGATTGCATGTCAATGAAATGTTAATGATTATTTTGACATTTTGTGATCCATGTTCTCTTCCTCTTTCTTACTCCTTCCAGTTCCCCAAGGTGACAGATAATATGATGTAGGTTGTACATATGCTAACATTCAGTACATATTTGCATGATCATCATGTTGTGAAAGAAGATATATTGCTTATACTGGAGGAAAATATATAAAGGAAATAAAGCTCCTCTGATGGCTAGAAGTGAGAGGTCCTGTATTTTGGCAAGTCATTCAAATTCTTCTGATATTCTCCTGTTTCAATATCCTTGTCACATTCCTTTAAAAAGATGTTCCAGTTAAACCTCCCTACAACCAGATGCTTGAGGTCTATATATAAGGGCTGAGGTATTAATTTATATATCGAATCAACAAAATCACTTATTACAGGCAGAACCAGGCTAATTAATGATGGTTAATTATTGGAATCAGGAAGACCTATGTTCAAATCCAGCTGCAACACTTACTAGTTATATGACCCTGGGCAACTTATTTTAGCCCTGTTTGCCTTAATTTTCTCATCTGTAAAATGAGCCAGAGAAGGAAATAGCAAACGACTCCAGTATCTTTGCCAAGATATCTTCAAATAGTGTCCCACCTAATTGAACACAGCTGATGAAACGAAGGCACAACATCTAGGACCTTTGCTTTTATTGCATATGCTAGTAATGCTTGATGACTAGAGATAGAAGATATAAAAATATATCTTTTACTTATATGCTACATACCTCTACCAATGAGGACTATGGAAAAGACTTGACTCTTAAAAACTGATTATTGCAGTCATTTTTAAGAGATATTTACAACTGATGCCAAATTACTGTTCAAAAAAAAAACAATTATTTAAGTCTCTAAATAAGAAGCAATATGGTGTAATGGAATAAGAAACTTTGAGTCAGGAAGTTTCTAGTTTCAAATTGTGGCTAACATTTTCTAATGACCTCTGGCAAGACACTTAATGATCTGAACATTAGGCAACTTTCTAAGACTAAAAGTTATATTAGGGCTATGACCTGCATCTGTGAGGACATTTCCATACTACATCATACCTCCCTGATGAAATCACATCTTTGATGCAATATCACAGGAAGGATGGAATGAAAGAAGGAAAGAAGGAAGGAAGGAGAGAAAGAAAGAAGTAAGGAAGAAATGGAAGGAATGGAAGAAGAGAAGAATGGGAAGAATGGAATAAAAGGGGGAAAAGTAAAGCATTATTATGTATAAGGCACTTTGTTAAACATGCTACAAATATTATCTCATTTGACCTCATTAAAGCTTCAAGAAATCTCCTATTATTATCCTTATTTTCAGTTGAGAAAACTGAGGAGAACTGATAAGCGACTTGGTCAAAATGCCTGAAGTTGGATTTGAACACAAGTCTTTATGACTTTAGGATCAGAGTTTTATTCATTGTCACCTCTCTGCCTAATATATTAAAATATGTTTGATAAGCATTATTGAAAGTATGTCCAGTACAGTAAGTCTACTTTTCTATGAGATTTTCACAACTTTTTAGTCAAACAGCAGCAATAGTCACTTTACAGCTAAAAATCTAATGAAAGACACTGGTTGAACAAAAGTGTCAACCTAGTAGAAAGAAACAGAATTCTCCTAGATCTATGAGTTTCAAATGTATTTTTAAGTAAGACATAAATTCTACATAATGATGACTAAGTTTTTAAAAATGCAAATAACATATCCACTTAGGCTATATTTCCAAAGGGGAAAACATGGATGAAAATTTCTTTGTTATTTTTGTAAATGTAATGACGAAATTGATAAAGATCATTGCTATCATAAACTAAATAAATAAACCTACTTCAAGATGATTATCATTGAAGGGAAAATATATGCTATGGGATGTAAAATAGGGCTTTGGAAAAGTGTTTTCAATCAAATATCTGATGATTGAAACTTAGCTCTCCCTCTTTTTAGATGAATGACTTCATTAAAGGACAAAATTTCTTCATTTGTTAAATTATAAGATTTGACTAGACAACCTCTTATGCCCTTTCTATTTCAAAATCCAAGTTCCTATGATCCCATTATATTTCCTATAGTTTCTGTTTGTAAATGTATATTCAATATTGGATTGAATTTTTACATTTCATTCGTAGAAGTTATTTTCCCATGTCATCTAGGAAACTAAGAAAAAAAAAAGTTTGGACATTCTGTTCACTCTCTTATGCCCAACAGGATATGAAATTCAATAAAAACAAGGTTACATATAGTCTATGTTCAGTAACAGGTCAATGTCCAATATTACCATAAGAGACTGGTAAATTATTAATCTAAACCAAAATTCTAGAAAATATCCAGATGAAGTTAGTACGTATTTTATTTTGTGATTGTACCTTCTATTGACAGGAACAAGAGGAATGTTCTAATTTATTTAAAAATTTTAGATAATAGCTCTTTGGAGAAATTCTGAATATGTTGACAGGTTTTACATTCATGAGTAAATTACCTTTGCTTTTTCTTCAAAACAGATTTGCTTAATTCAATTTTTTAGAAAATATCTTCACTTTCCTTCCCTTTAACTTGCAGGAGATTGGAGGAGTAATGAATGAATGTAATGTAATACTTCTGGTTTGGTGGTAGAGTCAGTCTGTCCATTATTTTATGACCTTGTGAATCATCACATGCCAAATCCTTTTCTGACCTGAGGAGAACATCTTCTGATGTCATATATTTTAGTATTTTGATATTATATATAGGGTTTAATTGGCAAAGATACAGAAGTAGTTTGTCATTTCCTTCTCCAGGGGATGACTTTTTATCATAACTCTCCAGTATGACCTGTTTATCTTGGGTGATCCTGAACAGCAGAGCTCAGAGTTTCATTAAATTGTGAAAAACCCGTTTGCATGAAAAGGAAAAGAAGCAGGAAAGGAATGGAGAGTCATATGTATACAAGCACATATAATATGTATGTGTGCGAGTCACTGAGAGAAACCATAAAATATATTCAAGATTATTGACCATGTGAATATACATATACATATATTAATGTCACTAAGATAGTCTTTCTTGATCTGCCCAGCTAATACTATCTTCTCATTGAGGATTTTAAAATTTTAATTTGTTTTTATAGCTTATATACTTACAAGTGTATATATTACCTTGCCTGATAGAATAAAATGTACACTCATTGAAGACAAGATCTCATTGATTTTTATCTTTTTGTCTGTAGTATCTAACATAGTCCCTAGAAAATTGTAGATATAGTAAATGCTTTTTTGACTGAATACATAGAAATATAAACATATTGTATCTACTGGTTGCTATATAGTAACTATGCTCTACATATACACAGAGAGGTCAAGAACAGTGATTCATTGACATGGAGAAAATCAGTTGTGGAAATGTTTCACAGTAACAGATCAGGAGCTCAGATATAAAATTCATAATCTCAGAGAACTGCCTGGGTCATTCACAGGTTGTCACTTACATATGCTTTCCTATGCAGTATGCATTGGTAGTAGGATTATAACCATGCCAGTCAGAGTCCAACACTGGAATTTTCTTTTTATTATTATTTTTCTCTGCTTCTTTCCCTTCCCTCTCCATCTATTTTTTCTTTCTTTCTGTCTCTCACTGAAGGTTTAAATTTAGTATCATTTGTTCTGTATGCACTGTGCTTCATAAAGTCAGATATTGCATTTCCTTGATTGTTTGAAAAGTAGAAAATGTAAAGAAAATAGCCTGATGAAACAAGTAAGAAAGTTATTCAGTAATTCACAGCAAGCCACAAAACCATAGATATGATATATAGAAAAATTTTCTTATTCAAATAACTAAACTAGTAGAAAAAATCAAAAGACTTTTTTTCTGGTGAGCTATAATTTCAAACAGCATGAGTTTTTTATACAACTTCTTAATCTAAAACTGTCCAAAAGAAAGGAAAAAAGGAAAAAGATTTTTTTTCAAACTATTGACACTTTGTGACTTTGTCTCAGTAAGCATGTAGTCTTGTAGAGATTTTTTTGAAAGAAAGATTTCTTTCTTTCCTACCAGCAGGACTTTCTTAACTGAAATCATTTCCTTCCATTTAGACTTTGGAACAATGCTGTCCTTGCATGGTCTGTGACCAGACAATTTTAAGAGATTAGATTGCTTAAAGTCAGAAAATAGAAAAAAAATCTCATTTTTCTTTTTTAGGAAAAAAAATAGTAGCAAAAGATAAATCTTAAAGACCTTCATGAACACAACATTTAAATTTTTTATGTGTGCTTTACTAATACATTAAATTCCAAAATATTTTAGCATCTATCAACCAAAATAGTGTTTGAATTTTACTGCAAGTTTATATTTCTTTTTTTTTAATTTTTTAATTTATATTTTTTATTAAGAATATTTTTCCATGGTTACATGATTCATGATTTTTCCCACCTCTATTCTCTTCCCCCTCCTGAAGCTGACAAGCAATTCCACTGGTTATACATGTATCATTGTTTAAAATCTATTTCTTTGTCATTCATATTTGTGTCATTCATATTTGCAGTGGAGTGATTTTAACACATTAGGACCCTAATCATATCCCCCTTGAACCAAGTAATCACCAATCATGCGTTTTTCTTCTGCGTTTCTGTTCCCTTTCTCTGGATGTGGATAGCATTCTTTCTCCTAAGTTCATCTGGATTGTCCTGGATCAATTCATTGTTGCTAGTAGAAAAGTCTATTACATTAAATTGTGCCACAATGTATCAGTCTCTGTGTATACTGTTCTCCTTGTTCTGTTCCTTTCACTCTGAATCATTTCATTGAGGTTCTCTCGTCCATATGGAAAGTCTCCAGATCAAAAATTCTTACAGCACAATAGTATTCCACCACCACTATATGCCACAATATGTTCAACCATTCCCTAATCAATGGACCACCCCCCCATTTTCTAATTTTTTTTGCCACCACAAAGAGCATAACTATAAATATTTTTGTGTGAGTCTTTTTTCCTGATTGTCTCTTTGAGGTATAAACCCATCAGTGGAATGGCTGGACCAACGAGCAAGCATTCTTTTAAAGCCCTTTGTGCATAATTCTAAATTGTCCTCCAGAAAGTTTAGATTAATTCACAACTCCACCAGCGGTGTCTTAGTGTCTCAATTTTGCCACATCCGCTCCAACATTTATCATTTTCCTTTGATGGCATATTGTCCAGTCTGCTATGTGTAAGGTAGTACCTCAAAATTGTTCTAATTTATATGACTCTAATAGGAGGGATTTAGAACACTTTTTTTCATATGCTTATTGACACTTTTTATTTCTTCCTGTGAAAACTGCCTATTCATTTCCCTTGATCATTTGTTGATTGGGAAATGGCTTGATTTTTTTTTTGTTAACTCTATGTATTTGGGAAATTAAACCTTAATCAGAGAGTTTTGATATAAAATGTTTTCCCAGTTTGTTTCTTTCCTTCTTATTTTAGTTGCATTGGTTTTGTTTGTATAAGATATTTTTAATTTGATATAATCAAAGACATTCATTTTACATTTTGTAATGTTTTCTATCTCTTGCTTCATCTAAAATTCTTTACTTTCCCACAGATCTGACAGGTGTACATTATTATGTTCACCTAATTTATTTGTGATTTCATTCTTTATATTAGTCATTTACCCATTTTGAATTTATCTTAGTATAGAGTGTAAGATATTGAGCTAAATCTAATTTTCCCATATTCTTTTACAATTTCCTCAGCAGTTTTTTTTATCAAATAGTAAGTTCTTATCCCAAAAGTTGGGATCTTTGGATTTATTGAACACTAGCTTGCTGAGGACATTTACCCCTAGACTATTCCGTTGATTTATCCTTCTGTTTCTTAGCCAGCACCATATTGTTTTGATGACCATTGTTTTATAGTATAGTTTATAATCTGGTACTACTAGACCCCCATCCTTCACATTTTTAAAATTATTTTCATTGATATTCTTTTTTTGTTTTTGTTTTTGTTTTTTAACTCTTAACTTCTGTGTATTGACTCCTAGGTGGAAGAGTAGTAAGGGTGGGCAATGGGGGTCAAGTGACTTGCCCAGGGTCACACAGCTGGTAAGTGTCTGAGGCCAGATTTGAACCTAGGACTTCCCATCTTTAAGCCTGACTCTCAATCCACTGAGCTACCCAGATGGCCCTTCCCTTGATATTCTTGACCTCTTGTTCTTCCAGATGAACTTTGTTATATATTTTTCCAATTAAATAAGAAAGTTTCTTGATAGTTTGATAGGAATGGTGCTGAATTAGGAAATTAATTTTCATGATATTGTCAGTTTTATTATATTAGCTCATCCTATCCATAAACAATTAACATTTTCCCAATTATTTAGTACCAGTTCTAATTGTGTGAAAAATGTTTTGTAATTGTAATCATATAATTCCTATTTTTGGCTTGGTAGATAGATTCCTAAATATTTTTTTATTGTCTAGAGTGATTTTTTAAATGGATTTTCCTTTTCTAACTGCTGCTGATGAATTCTGTTGGAAATATTTTGTTGGTGAAAAAACAGAAATGTTGGTGATTTATGAGTGTTTAGGTTGTACCCTTCAACTTTTGTAAAGTTATTACATATTTCCACTGAGCTTTTAATTGATTTTTTTAGGATTAAGCGTACTATCATATCATCTGCAAAGAGTGATAGTTTAGTTTCCTCATTGCCTACTTTAATTCATTCAGTTCCCTTTTCTTCTCTAACTGTGCTTCACTCCTGATCTTATTGGGAAGTTTTCTAACTTGTCCCCATTGTAGATGATACTTGCTGGTGATTTTAGATATATATGGTTCATTATTTTGAGGAATGACCCTTCTACTCTTATACTTTCTAGTGTTTTCAATAGGAATTTTTGTCATATTTGTCAAAGGCTTTTTCTGCACCTCTTCAGATAATTATTTTATTTCTGTTGGTTTGATTATCAATATGGTCAATTATGTGGATGGTTTTCCTAATGTTAAACAACCTTTGCATTCCTGACATAAATCTCACCTGGTGATAGTGAATAATTCTTGTGATAAGTTGCTAAAGTCTTTTTGCTAGTATTTTATTTAAGATTTTTGCATTTATGTTCATTAAGGAGATCGGTCTATACTTTTCTTTCTCTCTTTTTGGTCTGTTTGGCTTTGGAATCAATAACATATTTGTGTCATGAAAAATTTTGGTAAGAATCTTTCTTTTCTTATTATGTGAAATTATTCATATAGCATTGGAATTAGTTGTTCTTTAAATGTTTGATAGAACTCACTTGAGAATCCATCTGGCCCTGGGGCTTTTTTCTTAGAAAGTTCCTTGATAGTTTGTTCAATTTCTTTTGCTAAGATGGGATTATTTAAGTATTTTATTTTGTCTTTTGTTGATTTAGGCAATTTATCTTTTGTAAATGTTCATCCATTTCACATAGATTGTTGGAATTATTGCCATAAAATTGGGCAAAATAGTCTTAAAATTGCTTTAATTTCCTCTTCAATCGAGGTAAAATCACCTTTTCATTTTTGATGCTGTTAATTTGATTCTTTTCATTATTTTTTATTAGATTAACCAGAACTTTATCTATTTTACTTGTTTTTTCAAAGTACCAGTTCCTACTCTTATTTATTAGTTCAACAGTTGTTTTACTTTCAATTTTATCAATTTATTCTTTGATTTTTAGGATTTCTAACTTAGTTTTTATTTGGAAATATTTAATTTGTTCTTTTTCTAATTTTTTTTAATGTTGCAAGCCCAATTCATTGATTTCCTCCCTCTCTATTCTGTTGCTATAGGCACTCAGAGATATAAACTTTTTTCCTTTATATTGCTTTGGCTATATCCCATATGTTCTGATATGTAGTCTCCTCATTGTGATTCCCTTTAATGAAGTGCATAATTGTTTCTCTGATTTTGTTTTGACCCACCAGAATTTAAATTTAAAGTTACATTATTTACTTTCCAATTAATTTTAAACTTGTCTTTAAGTGGACTTTTAAAATTACTTTTATATTATTATGATCTGAAAAAGTTGTATTTATTATTTCTACTTTTTTGCATTTATTTGCAATATTTCTATGCCCTAGTATATGGTTGATCTTTGTATATTTACCATGTATTGCTGAGAAGAGGGTATATTTCTTTTTATTCCTTTTCATTTTCTCCAGATATTTTTATCTCTAATTTCTCTAGTATTTCATTCATTTACCTTATATTTTTCTTATTTATTTTTTGATTTTATTTATCTAGTTCTGAAAAAGGTTGAGATATCCTGCTAGTATGGTCTTACTATATATTTCCTCCTTAAACTCCTTTAATTTCTCTTTTGTAAATCTAGTTGTTATGCCATTTGGTACATAATTGTTTAGTAATGGTATTACTTTATTATTTATAGTACCTTATAGCAAAATGTAATTTCCTTCCTTATCTCTTTTAATCAGATCAATTTATACCTTAGATTTGTCTGGTATCATGATTGTTACTCCTGCTTTTTCTTTTTTAATTTAGATGATGTATAATAAATTCTGCTCTAGCCTTCTACCTCCAATTTGTGTGTCACCCTGCCTCAAATGTGTTTCTTGTAAGCAACATATAGTAAGATTCTGGTTCCTAATCCATTCAGCTATCCACTTCCATTTTATGAGTGAGTTCATCCCATTCACATTTCCTGTTATGATTACTAACTCTATATTGCCCTCCATCATATTATCCCCTTTAAATCCTGCTCTATTGCCTTTCTTTCTATTCTTTCTCAACATTATTTTGCTTTTTGTTACCAGACTACTTCCCTCTCCTTCCAATTATCTCCTTATTCCTTTGTATTATTCCCCTTTTACTTCTCTGTGGGGTAAGATGGAATTCTATACACCACTGAGTAGGGTAAGATATAATTCTATACTCTAATGAGTATACTTGTTTTATCCTTTCAGAGTCAGTTATGATTGAGAGTAAGTTTAAGAATTGCCTATTACCACACTTATCCTCCCCTCTCTATAATGATTTCTCACACCTTTTTATGTTATATAATTCACCCCATTCTATCACTCCCTTCCTTTACTTTCAGAGCAACCCTCTCTTTCAGACCTTGAGTGATTTTTCTTTTACAAATCATCCATATTGTGAAAAGAGAATTACCCTCCCTTTGTTTTCTTTAATGTTTTTCTTTAATTTAATCAGTGCCCTCTGATGTAATCAGTCAGTAACTTGAAGATCCTTTACCATTGATGTGCATGCACAGACACACCCTCAGAGACAGGAAATTGATCCCATAATCATTGCCCTCCTGTTTGGTGCCAGGCAAATTAAGGAACTATGATTGGCTCCAGAGATGTGACATGAGAGAGCTAGGGAGTGGTAAAAAAGGTTGATAAAGGCATTTTCAAAGAGCTGAACACTCATTCTTCCATTGGGGCCCTTTCATGGACTTCTGATTAGAGACTAGACATGAAGGAGCCTTTGTTGCAGATGAGTCTTATTCCATTAGGACAGCAATTATGGTATTTAGGAAAACTGTTCTTTACTTCTTTCTCACATTTTCCTCTCTTTACTACCACTACTTTGATTTAATAAAGCTTCTAAAACTACTAACAGCCTCATAATTTAAATTTAATTATTATAATTTGGTTACCTTTTAACTATTACAATATGCCTACATATTATATCATACATACACATTATTCCATATCATCATATATCATCATGTTCATCATATCATCATAATCAGCTTACTTCTCCACCCTATTTCTGAGTAAATTCCCACTAACTTCTCTACTACTTAGAGTAATTTTTGAGAATTACAGAAATTCTCTTTCCAGATAGACATACACATATTTTTACCTTAATGAGTCCCTTAAATTTTCTTTCTTATTTATCTTTTGGGGCTTCTCTTGTGTCTCATGTTTGCACTTCAAAATTTTTGTTTAGGTCTGGCTAATTCCTCAGGAATGCTTGGAGATCTACAATCTTATCAAATGTCCATTTTTCCCCCTGAAATAATATACTCAGTTTTGCTGGATATGTGACTGGTTTGTAAACTGAAATCTTATGCCTTCCTAAGTATCATATTCCATGCCTTTCAATTCTCTAATATAGATGCTGCTTGGTCCTATGTGATCCTGATTGTAGTTACATGGTATTTTAATGTTTGTTTTTTTCCTTATTGTTTGAAGTATTTTTTCCTTGGCTTGGTGGCTCTTGAATTTATCTTTTATATTCCCAGAAGTTTTCATTTGAGGATTTCTTTCAGGAGATGATCTGTGAATTCTTTCAATTTCAATTTTATTTTATTTTTAAGGATCTCTAGGCATTTATCTTTGGTAATCTCCTGTTATATTATGTCCATGTTTTTTCTTAAACATGGCTTTGTATGAGTTAAATAAATATCAATAACTCCAAGTATTACTTTCATAAAGTTTACTAATAATCAATTGAAGTAGAAGGAATAAAAAGAAAATAGAAGTATAAAAACCTAATTATCTGACAAAAATAAGACCATTTGAGTAAGTTCTCCTGCCTGGCTCAAAGACAGCTTCTGTAGCTTCAATAAGGGGAAGAGAGCAAGAGGGCAGAGCTACACGAAATGTATATACTCCCTACATTAGCACTGAACATGAGAAGGAACTTGGGAAGCTGGGATTGAGAATGCTGTATAGAAAAATCTAAGTATATAACTTTCAGGTAATACAATATTTCTCAAAAATTCTCTCCTAGACCTATTTTTTCTGTAAGTTGTTTTATCAATAAGATATTTCATGTTTCTTCTGTTTTCTCATTCCTTTGTTTCAGAATCATTGGTTTCTTATATAATTAGTTTTTAGATGGTCAATTCTGATTTTTAGGACCTCATTTCCATCTTTTAGTTTTTAGTTCTCCTTTTTCAACTGGCCCATTTCTTCTTGCATTACTTTCATTTATCTTTGCCACTTTTCCTCTGCCTCTCAATTTGTTTTTGAAATCCTTTTTGAGTTCTTCCAGAATCTATGTCCAATCCATATTTTTATTTTGGACTTTGCATGTGTTTCCTTTGTTTTCACTGTCCCCTTCTGTGTCTTTACCTTTCTCTTTGTCTCCATAAAATTCCTTAGAGTTAGATCCTTTTGTTGTTGTTTGCTCATTTTCCCTATCCAATTGTAGGTAGGCTTGGGGGATGTTGTGATGGTCTGAAGGCTCTGAGCTCTGAGAGCTCACTACCCCTGCTGATTCAATTGACCCTGGAGATGCTGTTATTTTAAAGACTTTCCTGATGCTTAGGTAAGCTTTTGATCACAGTGTGATCTTGATCTGGTCAGGGGCTCATCAAGTTCAAATTTTTTTTATCTCACTGTGTACTTTATCCAATCAGGCACACTCTTGATTGTCCTGTCTTAGATCTCTACCCTGAGCTTTAGGCAACAAGTTCAGTAATTAGAACTTAGTACTTAGAGGGCTCTGTATCTCTCCATAGGTTTGAAATATCAATGAATATGGCTTGGCTTGTATCTCTATTTGCCCAGGCAGGATTACCAGATCTGGATATTGGTTTGGGCTTAGGTTTGGAATATGGGACAGCAGATGTGGGATGGGGGTGTATGGCTTCCTCTTGATTTGCTCTTTCCTCCTATCTTTACAATCTAGTGAGGTACTAAGTAGGGGTACTTATGTTATTTTTAACCAAAGTGTAAGCTCCAACTAAGCAAAGAGAATAAGAGATTCCCTTTTAGAAGTGTAAACTCAAAGAGAACAAAGAATTTTCCTTTACAAAGCTCATTTGCTATAGGCTCACAGAAAGCATGTTCAAGAAAATTACATTGGAAGAGAGGATAAAAAGTTAGTTTTTATTTCATCCTATTTCTGAATGGGTTTCCCTCTCACCATTCCTCAAGTCTCCTCAGCATTTTGAAAGCTATTCCTTTAATGCACTTTGGAGAAGAGTTTTTATATGACAGCAACTACTTAAAATACTTTTAAAAATGTATCTAAGTTCTATTGAGTCCATTGTGAGCAAAATTTTATTTTAGCTAATTCTGCAGTAGCCAAAGGGTTCATTTGTCAAGCTCTCATGGATAATTTAGAATCTGTATGGATAATGACTATTTAGTGCAAACCTTTCTATATTTTTGGTATTAAATGTGACATGTTTTTGTAATTTCTTATAATATCATACAGTTTCTATTAGCACTTTACATAAAATGCATTGGTGGTTGAGTCTAGGATCCTTAAAAATATCCTTCCATAAACTGATGTAACATTGATCTAGTCCTATATTGCTACCATGAACTTATATATTTTTGTAATCAAATTTATATGACTCATCCACTTAGTTTATGCTTCTTTGTAAACATATTTTAGGTTGTTATTGATAATATCCATAAAGGTCTTTGATTTGATTTTTTGAATTTCATGACTCCTATCCAAAAACAAGTAACATTCAGGTAAGACTAGACAGATTCAGTAATGGTTGACTATTGAATGATGTCTGTTCCAGAAGTGTTTTGCTTAGGTGTTAGCCTATTTAACTTTATTTTTAAGAATATCTATCAAACTTCTTTGCCCATGAAAGAAAGTGTTAATTTTTCTTTATCTGCCTTATATAGTAAAAATATTATTTTTGTTTATTTCTGGATGCTTCCTAAATGATTATCATGTAATTTGTTGATCTAGAAATGTAGACTTAAAACCCTTATAATAATTTAAGTATTAAATGCCCTTCTCATTAAATTTCATCTTTAAGTTGTCAATAAATTCCTTGACACGGAGTCACAGTTTTATCTTTGATAAGCTTATGTTTAATGCATAGACAACATGCATTTGTTCAAGTTAAACTGCAAATAAACAAAACCAATGCAACTAAAATTAAAAGAACAAAAAAACTGGGAAAATAATTTTATAGCAAGTGTCCATGATAAAGACTTCATTTCTCAGATATATAGAGAATTGACTTAAATTTATAAGAATACAAATGATTCCCAATTTAACAAACTATCAAAGGCTAAACAGGGCATTCTTAGATCAATAAATTAAAACTATCTTTAGTCACATACAAATTACCTAAATTGCTGTTAATTAGAGAAATGCAAACTAAAACAACTCAGAGGTTCCATCTTATACCATTCAAATGGGATAATGTGAAAAAAATGAAAAAAATTTGGAGAGGATGTGGGAAATTTGGACACCACTGCACTACTGGTTGAGCTATGAACTGATCTATCCATTCTTAAAAAAATTGGAACTATTTCCAAAGGGTTATAAAATTGTGTATTTCCTTTGATCCAGAAATACCACTATTAGGTTCGTATCCCAATAAGACCAAAGATTAGTTGAAAAGGACCAAGCTGTATAAAATATTTATAGTAGCTCTTTTTGGTGGTGGCAAAGAACCAAAAACTGAAAGGATATACATCAATGGGAGAATGGCTGAACAACTTGGTATATGATTGTAACCATATATTTGGGGGTGGGGGGGCAGCTGGTGGCTCAGGGATTGAGAGCTAGGTCTAGAGATGGGAAATACTAGGTTCACATCTGACCTCTGACAGTTCCTGGATGTGTGACCCTTTGCCAAGTCACTTCATCCCCATTGCCTAGGCCTTACCAATCTTCTGCCTTAGAACCAATACTGATTCTATGGCAGAAGGTAAGGGTTAAAAATAAAAGAATATTATTGTGCCATAAGAAATGGCAGACAAGATGATCACAAAAATCTTGGAAATTATGAAGTGATGCAAAATGAAGTGAGCAGAACCAGGAGAAAATTGTCTTGAATAACAGCAATAATGTAGGATGATCAACTGTGACTTACAACTAATATCAATAATGCAAAGATCCAGGACAATTACAAAGGACTTGTGTTGAAAAAGTCTGTTTAGCAACTTAACAAAAGCTGCTTGCCTGAAGGCTGATCAAAGAATATTATCCTTCACTTTATTTCCTCCACGAATTTTTTTTCTAATAGTGTATTTTCTCTTTCACAATATGACAAACATAAAAATATGTATTGTGTGTGTTATGAATTACAATTAATCTTGGAGACTTTGTACTAAATTTATAAATGTTCATTAGTAACGAGAAACAGAGAAATAAATTTTCCAGCCATTCTAACTTAATCCAGTCCAAAATTCCTATCCGGCTGCATGGTTTCCTCAATTCTGCTACTTGCCAATAAGCCTTTGTGGGTATGGCACAGAGAATGGTCAAGAGAACAAGAAAAGAGGAAGTGGGATAGTAGGGAGAAAGATGGGAGCCAAGAGAGCAACCAAGCTCCCCAGATTGACTTTTCAAGCTTCCCTCTAAGCCCATACCCAATTAATTCAGATCCTTCAATTGGCCCAAGGCCTCCATACATCTTATTTCCTGACCTACTCGACTTTGCAGTCAAGCTGACAGAGATGTGGCTCTGTGACCCCGCTGACCATCCATTGGAGTGGACTGGATTTCAAATATTCAAGATATTTAATTCATAATATGATAATGAATGTATAATAAATTTCATATTACCTCCCCCCTTGAGTATGGTGGAAAAATGAAAACGAAGAAAAGAACATGTATTTTAGAATGTCAGAAAACAATTGTTAAATTTTATTCACATTTAATCTAAAAGAAATGGCAAAAAAGTCTGTGAATTAAAACACAGAGCTTGAAGTTCCCTATTGGTCATTACTGTAGATTCATACATTTATACCTATAGATTTCAATTGATATTTTGATACTACTCATGTAATTTTTCACAAAAGGAAGCTAATGTAACTTTAAATTGACCCACATAACTTGATGTTATTGATGTACCTCAATTGATTAATATGATACATTTTCAGAACTTTTTTGTGAAAGCCCTATTTGAGGAACTTAGAAATGGCTTAGATCAAGGTTATGGGGCAGACAGAAGGGCCCAGGAAACTGAGACAACATTTTAAGTCAATATTTAAGCTATAAATGTGATGTCTTCTTTTTTTTAAATTTAAATACTTCTTAATATTCATTTTTAACATGGTTACATGATTCATGCTCCTACTCTTCCCTTCACCCCCTGCACTCCCCCCACACATGGCCGATGCACATTTCCACTGGTTTTGTCATGTGTCCTTGATCAAGACCTATTTCCAAATTGTTGATAGTTGCATTGGTGTGGTAGTTTCGAGTCTACATCCCCAATCATGTCCACCCGGACCCATGCGTTCAAGCAGTTGTTTTTCTTATATGGTTCCTCTCCTGCAGTCCTTCCTCTGAATGTGAGTAGCGTTCTTTACCATAAATCCCACAGAATTGTCCTGAGTCATTGCATTGCTGCTGGTACAGAAGCCCATTACATTCGATTTTACCATAGTATATCAGTCTCTGTGTACAGTGTTTTTCTGGCTCTGCTCCTTTCACTCTGCATCAGTTCCTGGAGGTCTTTCCAGTTCACCTGGAACTCCTCCAGTTTATTATTCCTTTGAGCACAATAGTATTCCATCACCAGCATATACCATAATTTGTTCAGCCATTCCCCAATTGAAAGGCATACCCTCCTTTTTGAGGATTTTGCCACTACAAAAAGCTCAGCTAAAATATTTTCGTATAAGTCTTTATTTATGATCTCTTTGGGGTACAAACCCAACAATGGTATGGCTGGATCAAAGGGCAGGCATTTTTTATAGCCCTTTGAGCATGATTCCAAATTGTCAGCCAGAATGGTTGGATCATTTCATAACTCCACCAGCAATGCATTAATATCCCAATTTTGCCACATCCCCTCCAACATTCATTACTCTCCCCTTCTTTCATTTTAGCCAATCTGCTAGGTGTGAGGTGATACCTCAGAGTTGTTTTGATTTGCATTTCTCTAATTATTAGAGATTTAGAACACTTTCTCATGTGCTTATTGATATTTTTGATTTCTTTACCTGAAAATTGCCTACTCATGTCTCTTGCCCATTTATCAATTGGGGAATGGCTTGATTTTTTATACAATTGATTTAACTCCTTGTATATTTGAGCAATTAGACCCCTGTCAGAGTTTTTCATTATAAAGATTTTTTTCCCAATTTGTTGTTTCCCTCATGATTTTGACTACATTGTTTTTTGTTTGTACAAAAGCTTTTTAGTTTAATATAATCAAAACCATTTAATTTACATTTTGTAATTTTCTCTAACTCTTGCTTGGTTTTAAAGTCTTTCCTTTCCCAGAGATCTGACCAGTATACTATTCTGTGTTCACTTAACTTGTTTATAGTTTCCCTCTTTATATTCAAGTCGTTCACCCATTCTGAATTTATCTTGGTGTAGGGTGCTCGGAGTTCGTGTGGGTTCTTTAGCTTTTTGGGGTCCCAAATCTTGCTGCTCTTATGAATAGGCCCTGGAGCTGCCAATGACTTTGGGGTGCCCAAAACTTGCTCTATTTCTTTTTAGCTGGCTTCTGAGCTATAGGTGGTGTGTGTGGAGGGGGTGGGGGTGTGGTGGTTGCTCAGCCCGCAATTAAGTGAGAGCTGTTTCACCCCTTTATAGCTTGGAAATGTCCCAATTCCATGTACCTTCCACTCTGCACCCTGTTGTGGGGTTCCTCCATTCGTCTGGATTTGTTTTTATGTCCCCTTGAGGAGTCTTGTGTGTATCGGTCAGGAGAGGTTAAGAGCTGCTTTTTACTCTGCTGCCATCTTAATCCGGAAAAAAAAAAAAAAGAAGAACCTCATTCTTAATTATTCTGTATAAAATAGGATTGAACTTGCACACATGATTAAACTATTATGGACATAAATTAAATTCAAATATGAAACTGGCAGGGATGGGGAAGAGAGCATGGGATTTAAAAGGGTGTGCAGAGTTGAGGAGCAATAGCAAGAAGAAAAATTTATTTTAACTTATTAGTTTGGATGATGAGGAGAGATCAAAAAAGAGGGAAAAAAGCACCAAAACTAGTTATTCTCATCCAGAATAGGTGAAAAGAGGCCAAGAGGTGAAATTAGAATACTTATTTATACCTTCATATCATTTTTCCTTTCTTTTCTTTTTATTCCCTGTAAAACAGAAGGGGAAATAGAATAAAAGGATACATTGAATTATGAAAACACAATTATCCCTCATAACTATGAATCTGAATTTAATGAACTTACCCATGAATTAAAGGCAGGGAGAAGAATAAACTAGGCAGCAACATACAAGCATATATTGTTGACAAACACTAACTTGAAACAGAAATAAGAGTAGGAATATGAATAGATAATGGGAAGAGATACCTTTGAACGCTCCGGATATTGGAATTATATTTGACCAAACAGAAGATACAATTTTGGTTATACAAAAATGAAAATGGTTTGCATGAAGAAGAATTAGTTAGATAAAGTTTTGCATAAAGAAGAATTAGTCAGATAAATAAAGTTAGAATTAGTACCAAATCAAATAACTTGGAAAACATATTTCATAGCAAATTGCTTTGATAAAATTCTGATATCCAAGTTATATAAAAGATTGAAAACAATATATTGAAATAAAAGCCATTTCCCAACATGAAAATGGTCAAAGTATTTGAAGTTATTATTCAGTTGTTTCAGTCATTTCTGACTCTTCATTACTCCATTTGGGATTTTCTTGGCAAAGACACTAGAACTATTTGCCATTTACTTATCTAGCTAATTTTATGGAGGAGGAAACTGAGGCAAACAAAGTTTAGTTGATGGTCTGGGGTCACACAGGTAGTAAATCTCTGAGGCCAGGTTTGAACTTAGGAAAAAGAGTCTTCCTGACTCCAGGCTCAGCACTTTATCCACTTTGCTACCTACCTACTACAAAAATATGTGAAGAGTCATTTTTCAAAAGATGAAATGCAAAATGTCAATAAACACATAAAAACTTATGCAAATCAAAGTTTCATAATTGTAAGGGAATTTAAAATTAAAACAACAATTTTCCAACCTACATATTTAAGATTAGGAAATATAAAATATGAATAAAATATTTGTGAGGAGCGTTAGTAGAACAGGTACACTAATATATTTACTTAATCTGTGAAGTGATTCAATAGAAAATTTAAATGGAAAGCATTTGATAATTATACCAAAATCAAGTTGATTTAGTAGTGATATTACTATGCTTAAGCCTCCAAAAGGAAAGATAGTGGAAAAGGATTCATCTATACAAAAATACCTATAAGTATATTTGTTATAGTATAAAATAATAATTTTTATATATCCTCATTGATTTTTTAACTTCTGAGTAAATTATGAAATACAAATAGAGTGTCATATAATTTCACCATAAAAAAACACTGGTGAAGATTTAGAGGAACCTAGAAAGGCTTGTATGATATTATCCAGCATGAATCAGTCAAAACCAAGAAAATAGTTTACACATTCACTGCAATGTTCTAATAAATAATGAATTCAATCATTAGATTAACTGATAATGACATCAGAACACTTAAAAATGAAATGTTTCCCTCTTCTCGGCAAAGACCTTATTGATGAGAGGTAAAGAATAACACTAATACATATGTTTTATGTGACTATACATATTTGTTACAAAAGAAGTCCTTTATTTTGTTAGGGAGAATGTTTTGGATAAATTGGAGAGATGTATTAACAAAAGAGAAGAGATTATTTCAAAAGAATTAATGAAATATTTTAAAAGAGGTAAAAGACAGGTGAAAAAATTCACAAGGAAACTCAGACAAGAAAAAAATATTACATGTTAAAGTTTTATATATTTTAACAACATTACATGAAAGGTTAATATTTTCATAGTCAAATGTTCAGTGGGTGGAGTGTTGGATTTGGAATCAGGAAGTTATGAGTGTAGATTCTACTCCATGAACTTCATGAGCAGTTTCCTTATGTGTAAAAAGCAATTAATGTCAATTCAAACATATTTGAAAAACAAATTAATACCATAATAATAATTATATCTGTAATCTTGCTGATTTGTATATTCTATAAAAATAAAGAACTATTTATCTATGACTTCTTACGTATACAGTATTTATCAGTCATTTCCCATACATCCTTTCTCAGATTGCACCTCATATGCTAGAGTCCTTCATCTGATTCTTTTAAAAATTCCCAGAATGTTGCAAAGCTATAGGAAAAACCATGTATTATCCTTAATTCTTAACCTAGGAACATAATTTCTTCTATATCAGGCAAACATGTCCTCTATCATATCTTTTGTACCTGCTCTCATACATGCCATTTGTTATATGCCACAAGGGCCTTATACCAATCATCTTTCTTTGATTTAAGCTTTTTAAATTTTCCTGTTCTGAAATAATTGTGTTTCCATAATTTAAAACTATAAATAACAACAGTTGGACTATAATAGGTTAAAAAGCTGGACTTTTGTAGCAGGGAAAACCCACATGGGACAATTAAGTTAGAACTAGAAGGAATCAAAGAAGTCAACTTCAGTCCTTCCTTTATAGATGAGAAAACCAAGGCTTAGAGAGGTAAGAAATTTGCCATTGATCTCAAAGGAATAAGTGGAAGAGTCAGTATAATAGAAAGCATTGCACAATTTGATATAACTCATTCTAATCCTCCTATTATCCATCTGCAGATTTCTTTGATGTTCAATTCTATCTATCTATGTATCTATCTATCTCTATCTTTCCATCTATCTAGTCATCCATCCATCGATCCATGTAATTATATATTGCTGATATGTTTTGTGTCAGTATGTAGATGTATAGATAGGTACAAATGCATACACATGAGTGTATTTGTGTTTATATAAACATGTGTGTGCAGTATGCATATATGTACATTATAGATGTATTTGTATATGTGTGCATATGTATATATATACATATATATTTATATCAAGTGTGAGTACATTCATAGTTTTACAGAAACACAAAAATACTACATCCACACATGAATTTTTAAATACATTTTCATCAATAGAATTTTGCATCTGAAAAATAGAAGTTAGTTTTATTTAAACCTGAGAATGTTTTTACATTTTTTTGTTGTTCAGTAACGCTTCAACTGCTGATTAATCATTTTAAAATCACTATTTACGTATGCTTGTCACTATAGAGTACATAGTCCCCAGACAAACTGGATGTCTCACTTTAAGTCTCACATGTCTCAAAACATATTACTTCTCTTTTCTTTTGAATCTGCTTTTCCCTTCCATTTCTATGACTGAAATTAACTACATCACCACCCTTCTAGTTATCTGAAATATTATCTTTCCTGTTTTGAAACACCCATTTCCAGTTGGTTTCCATGTCCTGTGTATTTTAGTACTTTCATAACATTTATGTCCTAATCTCTTATTATTTTATTGTTCCAACTAAGTAACTGAAAGGTATAGAACAGATATTTGATAAATATTATTAGTTTATTATCTCTCACCTGGCCTAATATAGTTTTCTAATCAGTCCCTCCATCTTTGGTCTACTTCATCCTATCTAACCTTACAAAATGAATGATTAATTTTCAATGTGTAATTCTGATTATATGACTATCCATTCAAAAAATTCAATTTCCTTTCAAGAAATACTCAGATTCGTACACATTTAAAATATCCACAGTCATTGTATAATCTATCATTCTAATTATCACTTCACATTAATCTCCCCTTATAAACCTTGAGCCTTCCATACTATATTATTTCTTGCCCTTTGAAAATGTCCATCTCTTTTCATCTGGGTTACTTTGTTCATGCTATTATTACAGTAGTGTATTGCTTATATAGTGTTGATTTCCAAAGCTCAAATTTAGCAAACTGCATGAAGCCATAACTGATTCTTACCCCCACTTCCAATAAAAAGCAATCTCTCCTTCCTCCAAATTCTTACAGCTTCTCATTTGTATCTCTCAGATATTAAAGATATTTTATTTCAAACTGCATTTACTTATGAACAAATATACTTTTTTGTTGTTTTTTTGCACTACTAGACTATTATAATCTTCTTGAGGTCAGAGTCCATATTTTATTTTTCTATATTTTCTCATATCCAATCTTACCCTAGTGACAACTTAATAAATGTTGAAAGACTGAATAAAACAATGAATTGGTGAACAAATGTATTGTTTTCTTGTGTCTACTTTGAATTTTCTTGAATACTTTTGCACAGCTATAATAGTAGGTTTAAGGGGAAAGTTACCTTATTACGTATCCCTTTCATAAAGAACTGCCCTAAGGTATTTGGGGAGAACATTGTCAGAGTGGAGATAGGCAGGAAACAGCTAGAAGTTTCTTCCATTTCTCTGTATCCTGGCTAATAAATATTTAGTTGTGTTACAATATTTCTTGGACTCTATTAGCATTGACTTTCTTTTATTACCATAGCATGCTATCTTGAATTTCTCATTTAGAAGGATTCTCATTAGATTTTAGTTTACTATCCTTATCTAAAATTCATACATTACCAAACCTGCCTTCATTTCTTTATGGGATGAAGGAGAGATAGAGATCTGAGACTCAGAAGAGTAAAGCTTTAAAAAACTAAAAACATATGAAAATAAATACAAGATATAACCTAAAGAAATAGTCTGACTTTATAGAGTTAATGATTAGAGGGTAATATACAAATGACTCCAGACACAGAAAGGGAAGGCTGAGTGCAAAAATAAATGAGAAGATGACAGACAAAGTGTAAGTAGCATAAGGAGGTCAGGTAATTAGAGGGCTAGGTTACATGCTGGGGAAGTGTAAAAGGATTAGAAGGGACACAAATGATAGGCAGATCAAAGAGGAAAAGCCAAGTACTGAAAGAGAAATGATAAGTAATGTGAGAAGTAAGAGGCTTTTCTTTTTTTCTATTCAAATTGCACTTGAATAGGAAAGAAAAGTAGTAGTCTTGTAATAAAGTTTAAAAAATAGAATTAAAATAATGAGCAAATGTTTTACTCTTTACTAGTCACCTCAAAGACCATTATGAAAAAGGAAAAAGAAAATGTACAGTGTAAAAGTACATACAAAATAAGACAGAAAACCGAAAGAAGAAATTTGGGTTCTAACGGGTGGTAAAGCAAAAGAGAAAAAGGAAATGAGTACATTAGACTACAGAGCACCAGCAAGAATGTACAGTAGATCAAAGAAAAGTTTTTCATTTGCAATTTTCTGCAGCATCAAGATGACTTTTACAAACATTCTTCTATACAATAAAATGTTATTTTTTCAGTTGTTCCATTATATTTCTTTTTAACTTAGGATCATAGATCTAGAGCTGGAAAAGATCTCAAGGATTATCTATTCCTCTCATTTTACAAATTAGGAAACTGAGGACCAAGGAGGTTAGATGACTTGTCCAAGGCCATTTTGATAATTAATTTGAGGCAGGCTAATAAGAATACTCTTCCAATTAACTCTTTTAATATATTTTTAAATTTTATTATGCTTTGTATATATATATATATATATGTATATATGTACATATATATGTATATGTATAAATAAACACTGTGTGTGTGTGTGTGTGTGTTTTCTCTGCTGATAGAGGAGCTCTCTTTTGATTATGGCAAGAAGTCCAAGATAGAGTTTGCTGTCTACCAAGTCTCGCAGGTAGCCACAGCACTGCTAGAAACCTATAACTCAATTTTAACCACTCACTCTACACTGGAGCACTCAGACTATATCTTTGTGGTGGATGATGAAGCAATCTATGATATCTGCTGCTGGAACCTGGACACTAAGCACCCATCCTACCCTAATCTCAACTGTCTTATTGTCCAGATCATTTACTCCCTCATTACCTTCCTGCTCTCATGGAAGATGTGTCATTTGAAATTGTTATAAGCCCTGGAAGACTACAACTCCCAGGACTCTCTCTGCTACAACTTCCCCCGAAAACTACCACTTCCATTGAGGTAGGTGTCAGGGAAAGTATAAAAGAGAAAGTTTGGAGCCTTTTCGCTCTCTTGACCCTGGAAGCAGCTCTCTAGACCCTGGAAGCTCTGCTCTCTACCCTGGAAAGCTTTCTACCCTAGACCCTGATCTCTCTCTTAGAGCCTTTTTCCCTTTCTTCCTACCTCCTAGTTTTCCCTAGACCTTCCCTTTCTTAATGTAAATAAAGCCTAGCTATTCAAAACCCTAAAGTTGCTCTCTGATCATTTATTGGAGCCCCTGAAGGGCTCTGATCAATTTCACTCTGTTGGGGCTGTGGAACACTACCTTCCTTTCCCTTCCTCTACCTTCCTCACACCTTTCTCCCATTTCTCCCATCTATCCTACCTTCCTACCCTCCTCTTTTTCTGATGCTATTGGGTAATCTTATTTTTCTAATCTTCAATATGAAGATGCAGAGGTCTGCAAATCACAAAATGCAAGCCCAGATCCAAGCAACAGTACAAACCCAATTGGAAAATATCAAATATGCTATGCACAATGCACTGGAAAAGGAGCACTCAGAGAGGACAGTCCTATTTCTCCTTAAATAGAGAAGGAGACAGATGTAAAGAAACTCCTCTCTCATCTAATGCATCTCTTGGCCAACCCTCCCTCCCCTGCTACTTCTTCAGACACCCTGTCATCTCCTGTCCCTTATCCCAACCTACAACCAACCCCGACATAGACCATATCAATTCCTACCCATGCCACGGTTAGCATACAGACACCTCAAAAGTCCCTTACTGCCTCAGTAAGCACCAAAATGACTAAAAAGAAACCAAAACCACGCTATGATTCTGATTCTGATACTGATTCCTATGGTGGCCTTTTCCCCTTAAGGGAAGGGCCTACATTAGACAGATCTGGGGATGTGATAAATTTAACATACCTTACTCCATTCACTCCTCAAGATATTGAAGAATTTAAAAAAGTTGTTCTAAATTATAACAATGAACCCTTAGCTGTAATGAAACGAATGGATGATATATTTTTCCAATACAATTCTATAAGGATGTGGAAAAATTACTCAAGATCTTCCTGACAGAGAGAGAAAGAAACAAAATCATCTCTCATGTAAATAAGCCCCGAGGACAAAATGCAGCACACTGGCTGCGTGAGAATCCACATTGGGATTATATCAATTCAGAGGAATATTTGCAGTTAAATAATGCTAGGGCTGCAATATTAAAAGCAATGAAAGAATGTGCAGAACGTCCAGACAACTGGATCAAATTTGGTTGCCTAATGCAAAATGATGATGAAACTCCCTCTCAGTTTATGGACAGACTTATTGAATTCAGATCTAGAGATTTAGATTTATCAAGAGAGCAAGGAATACAACAAAATAAGGCAACAATTTGTAAACAATTCTAGCAGAGTGGTCCAAGATTACTTTAATTGTCCCAAATGGCCAGAAATGGATTTGGACAAATTAAGGAAAGTAGCTGTGTATGTCAGTAAAGGACATGAAGAGACAAAGGTACAAACTAATGACCTATTAGATACCATACAAAATGAACTGAAATCATTATGAAATAAAATAGAGAAATTAGAAAGAGGGCATGATAATACTACACCAATACCATTTGCCCCTCTCCGAGAGTCTAATTATCAATCTCTGATGTGCCACTTCTGTAACAAGAAGGGACACTTAATGATGAATTGTAGGAATTTGTTATGGATAATTAGGAATAATAATAACTACAACAATTACAGAAACAATACTAATTTCAGAAACAATAACTATCAGAACAATAACTATAGGAATCACAATTTCATGAATGATAATCAGGCAGATAATCTACAACAAATGACCCCCAAACAGTATCTTCAAATTGGAGCTTGTCCATGCACTACTTAGGGTGATACTGCTACTCCACCTGGGGCAGAAGCAGGTGCCCCTTAAAACTCTATTTCTTTTGTTGTTTTGTTGTTATTAACAATTTTAGTTTTGTCTCTCTTTAAAAATAGCAGAAGAAGAAGCAACAGAGTTTTACAATATAGTCCTTGTCTACTCCTTTATCTTTATTTGTGTCATCCAATATTTGACATGTGCCTTTGTATTGATAATTTGGAAGACTTGTACTTTATGTATTTAAAAGATTTGAACATATATTACCTTGAAGGAAATCTGTATTGAATTGACTCATGAAACTTTTGTATTCTCTTAAATGTATTACTGCTTTTATACTCCATTGTTTTACCTCATTTGCACTTACACTGTGGATCATTGATAAGCAAAGAGGAAATGCATCTAAATTCTGGGGTAAGAAACTTTATGTTCTACCTTCCTTAAGTGACATGAAATGCAACATATGCACATATATTTTTTCTTTCATTGTCACTGATTGCAGCAGACATATATTTTTTTTGAAATTTTAGTACATTTTTATAATTGCATGTGCAATTTTTGAATTTAAAGAACATGTTATCCAAATTGAAAGTTTTTGATTATTAGATTAGTGTATTTTTAGTATATGCATTAGTTCTACCTGTAACTGCCTGCCCAAAATTCTTAGACTATTAAAACTGCCATTGGTATTTTACTATATTGGGACTTAGTACATATGTCTGTTTCGATGAAATGTCTGATTCGATGAAATGGGATCAACAAAGGAGCACATATTTCATCAATACAGTGCTAAAGAAGCATGTATCTAACCTGCATGATTCCAGAAGAGTACACAAGTCAAAAAGAGAAACCAATCCTACTAGGATTGCTAATACTTCTATGCCAATAAAAAGGACTTGAACCTAGTGTGAGAATAGAGGTTGAGACACTTAATATACGTTAAGAAGTAGGACTTTTCAAGCCACACTCTTTGTGAAAATTTATATCAAGTACCTAACAAGTGGCTGTTCTGGCTCCATATTCTATGCCTGAGAAGAAATGGTGAAAGAAGAAAAGAAGAAACTACATAATATCGGATCAATAAATACAAATCTAATCCTTTTTCCTAACTTTCTTACTATGTTGGTTGACTGTGGTACTGGCTGCTAAGTGGGTAAGTGCATGATATTGGACATGGATTACTTTAGTTGGACATCATTCAAAGACCTAGTGTGACTTGTTTTTTTCTTATTTAGAATTTTTTCATATAAATTTTAGAAATGCATGTTTAAAATTTTTCATCAAATAGTTATTTGACTTTTTTGTGCTAAATTTTCTGATGAATTTGATTGGCAATGATTCATATGCTTCATGCTTCAGCCATGTTTTCCCTGTGAGAATTCATTGTTTCTTTCTATCCTCCTCAGGGGGAATGTGTTTTTTATTTCATATGGAGAAATTAGGTTGTTTTTGAAAAGAATTTACTGCCTCCTGGAATCAAAATGGAGATGCCCATGAAGACCACATGGAGAACACATGATCCAGGAGCCTAACTGAATTTGCAAAAATCTTGAACTTTGGGGAGTTTTAAAATTCATTTGTTTTATTAAATTCATCTGTTTTGTTTAAATGAATTTGTTTTATGTATGTATCTATTTTGTTGTGAAAAAGGGGACTGCCCTGTGAATATTTTTTAAAAGAAGTGCATTTGATTTCTTTATATTGTAAAAATTGTTACCATTATCCCCTTATATTGATGTATATACCTTTTATTTATTATGATTGTAAATTTATTTAGGTTTGTTATGATTCATTGGGGAGATTGGTCTCCCAAAGGATCACAGGGGGGAATGTGTCATTTGAAATTGTTATATGCCCTGGAAAACTACAACTCCCAGGACTCTCTCTGCTATAACTTCCCCTGACAACTACCATTTCCTTTGTGGGAGGTGTTAGGGAATGTATAAAAGAGAAAGTTTGGTGTCTTTTTGCTCTCTTGACTCTGGAAGCAACTCTCTTGATCCTGGAAGCTATGCTCTATACCCTGGAGAGTTCTCTACCCTGAGACACTGATCTCTTTCTTAGCATCTTTCCCCCTTTCTTCTTACCTCCTAGTTTTCCCTAGACCTTCCCTTTCTTAATCTAAATAAAGTCTAGCTATTTAAAATGCTAAAGTTGCTCTCTGATCATTTATTGGACCCCTTAAGGGCTCTGATAAATTTCCACCCATTGGGGCTGTGGACTGCTACCTTCCTTTCCCTTCCTCTACCTTCCTCTCTCCATTCTCCCATTTCTCCCATCCAGCCTACCTTGCTACCTTCCTCCCTTCACTTTCACCCACACAAAGACCTCCAATTTCTAGACACATCTTAATGCCTTGTCCCTGGACCCACCCCCCACTCATTAGCTGCTTGCCCATTGCATCTGCTGAAAAGCCCTATCAAGAGCAGCTCTCTGTGGCAGAGATCTCTAATATGTGTTTTTACCCTTACAACCAGACAGTAAACTATGACCCCTCATCATGTCAATTATGTAGTTTACTATATGCTGTACAGAGACAGTACCTAAGGTTAGGAATGCTGCCATTACCACAATTAAGACCAATAGAATCATTAAGTTTGTAGACTGGTGTCCCACTGGCTTCAAGGTTGATGTCAGTAACATATCCCCAACACCTGGTAGAGACCTGGCTAAAATATGTCAGGCGATAAACTTGCTAAGTAATCCAGGCCCATCTAGATCACAAGTTTGGCCTTATGCAAAGTGGGCATTTGTACATTGTTATATGTGTGAAGGTATGGAGGAAGGAGAATACTCTGAGGTCCAGGAAGATATGGCTTTCCTAGAGAAGGATTACAAGGAAGTGGATATATACTGTATAGAGGGTGAAGATGGGAATTTTAGAAGGCATTCATCAACCAAGCTCATCTGGCCTTATTCATCTTCTGCATCTTTCTCTTTTCCTATCATCCCAAAATAAGATATTTTTCTACTTGCAATAAACACACACACACACACACACATATACACATATAAAGATATATTGGTTCTTCTATCTGAATGTTTTTGAATGCATTTTGAGAATACCTATATGAAATATAGAAATATATGTAAATATAGAAATATATGTAAATAGAGATGGAAATGAAAGGAAGGAAGGAAAGAAAAGTGAAGGAAGGAAGGTAGAGTAGAAGGAAGGAAGGTAGAGTAGAAGGAAGGAAGGAAGGGAGGAAAGAAAAAGGAAAAAAGAAAAGAAGAAAGGATGGCAGTCTGGAAAAAAAGAAAGAAAGGAAGAAGGAAGGAAGGAAAAAGAAAGAGTGGAAGAAGGAAGGAAGGAAGAAATAAAGGAAAGAATGACTTCATAAATAAGAGTATATTTGGAATCACTATTGAGAAAATTGGATTTTAAGATAGTCCTATAGGGTATTTAGACCACACTTTTAATGATTTTAATCATTTAAAATACAAAATGATTTTTACTTTTAAAAGAAATTAGGAGGAAAAAAGATAATAATCTTAATCAATTTTAAAACTTGGACAACCACATATTTTATATTTAGAAGGCACTTATAATTTTTTCCAATTCACTCTCATTATTTTGTAGATATAGAAGCTGATTTCTAGAAAGCCAAAATTATTTAACACCACACAAACAGAAAGCATAGTAATTGGGAATTACCCAACTAACAATCTTATTATGAGGATCAAATATTTATTATTGTATTTGAATCTAAAACATAGTAGACAGTATATAAATATATATATTGTATCTATTTCCCCCTCTTTTTTCTCCTGTTAACTTTTTTCTTTTATTCCCCCTGCTCCTTGTGTTTGTTACCTTTTTCTTGCACTATTTTCAAGTCTTATAAAAGCATTTAAAATTTCTGAATGTCAAATTTGTCATATTTATCTACTAAATTACTTAACATGAAGTTCAGAATATCTTTGTGCTAGTTCTTATATGTTTCATATGAACATATTAACAGGAGGAAAATACATAGATATAGCTCATGAAATTGAATTCATGCATGGCATTTTCTAGTTGTAATATTTACATAGATCATCAAAAAGAATAATTGAAACATTGCTATTATCACCACCACCATCACCATCACTGCCATTATCATCATCAGTATCATTATCAATCTCATTATTCCTTTCTTAACTGTCACAGAGTGTTTACTTTCTGGAATATTATGTTCCATGCCTTCTGGTCCTTCAATGTAGATGCAGCCAGATCCTGTGTTATCCTGACGGTGGTTCCCTGATATCTGAATGACTTGTTTTTAGCAGCTTGTAATATCTTTCCTTGGTCTGGTAGTTTTCAAATTTGGCTATAATATTCCTGGAAGTTGTCAGTTGTGGATTAAATGTAGGAGGTGATCTGTGGATTCTTTCAATTTCCACTTTTCACTCTTGTTTGAGAATGTCAGGGCAGTTGTCTCTGATAATTTTTTTGTAAAATGATGTCTAAACTTTTTCTTTTGTCATGATGTTCTGGTAAACCAATAATTCTTAAATTGACTCTTCTAACTCTGTTCTCCAGATCTTTGGTTGAATCAATGAGGTGTTTCATATTCTCCTAAATTTTTTTATTTTTTTAAATTTTGTTTAATATAGTCTTTCTGCCTTGTGAAGTCATTTGCTTCTAGTTCTTGAGTTTCATTTTTTTAAAGAATGAATTTCATCCTTGGCTTTTTGATCATTCTTCTACTTCTGGTCTGATTTTCTTTGTAGATCATCTTTTGCCTTCTTTGTTTCATTTTCAAGCTGGCCTATTCTGGCTTTTAAGACATTATTTTCTTGTTTTAGTTCTTGTATTTCCTTTTTCAAATTGTCTTCAGCCTCTCTTGATTGATTTTTGAGTTCCTGAAGTTCTTGAGTTAATTGAATTTTGAGATCTTCCGAAGCCTATGTCCAATTCATTTGAAGTTCTTCCTCTTCTTCTATTTCTATTTAATTTGCTCTTTTTTTCACTTCCTTGAAAGAAGCTGTCAATTGTCATTTCTTTTCTCTTTTTCTGTTGTTTACTCATATTTTTTCCTTTTCTGTTCTGCTAATTTGAGCAGATGGATTTAATGAGCTTTGATGAAAGATCTTCCCCAAACTGGAAATGGAGGTTTGTAGTTACTTTCTCTGCAGTGTATGGGTGAAGGGTGTTGGAGTTTCCCTGCCCTCTGAAGACTTCTTGTCTGTCCAATTGATGGGATTAAGCCTGTATTGATTGGGTTAGTCTGTACTGCTTAAGGTGCCCTGAGGCTAAAACCTTCGGAGGAGAAAAAACAAACAAACAAACAAACAAAAAAAGTGGGGGGACAAGAAGGAATGTTTTCTCTGAGCTGAGTTGTCCAGCAGTAGGGTACCTCTGCTTTTTCCTTGTGTTTGATCTGGTTTTCTTTCCTCTTAAATTCCTTTGTTCTCTATCTCTGTGTGATGAAGCCAAGTGGCCTGAGCTCTGAGGTTTGGCTCCCTCTAAGCCACCATCTCCCGAGTGTTTTTGCTCTCTTTTTTTGCTCTGGCTTTCTCCTCCATACAGCTCCCTTGTGCCTGTGTTCAACTCCCAGAGTCCATTGCCAGCAAGGCCCTCTCTCTGGGCCAGTGCGCACACCTGCCCTGAGATTTCAGGGGACCCTGGATACTCTGCAAAACACAAGGGGGAGGGGTTCTGGGATTCCTCTTCTATACCCTCAGCCCTGACAATTCAAGAATTCAAGCCTTTTTCTTAGCTTACCTCTTTAGCTGTTCAGCAGTAGAATCCCCCCTGTCTGTCCCATTGTTAGATTTGTTCCTCTTTCTTCTCAAAGCTCATTGTTTTCTATCACATTGTGGAAGGGTACAGAGGTTTTAAGACTGGCTCCATCTAAGCCACCATCTATGTCTCAGAGAATTTAGGGAGAAAGGGAAGAAGGATCCCAGAACTCCTATTAGAAGAAAAGTTGCATTAAAATGAGTCATATTTTGACCATTAAATAGCTATATATTAATTTCCTACTTGATGCAAGAGACTATGCTCAGTTTTAGGAATATAATGCTATAAAAGAAGAATAAAAATATTTCTCTTCTCCAGGAACTCACTGACTAATATGAACATTCAGAATTTTCTTTACTATTATTTCCTGAGACCCATTTTTGAAGTCTTCTTTATAATGGAAAAAAAAACCTGGTGAAATGTAAATGGAGTAAAGCATTATGATCTTCTTTTACCTATAAACTATTTGTTGTAATTTCAAATATTAAAAATATCTGGCCCAAAAAGTGATGTTTGATAGTGATTTGGAGATCAAGTTTAATATTTCTCAAATCACAGAATTTGATTGTTAGTCATTACTTTTTTTTAATGATTTCATGTTTAAGTCATAGTAAACCTATGCCCTAAGTTTCTATAATATCCATAGCTTTTGAGTCAGAGATTTCATTGGAGACATTATACTGTAAGGTGGATGAAGATAGAAAGGTCCAATATACACCAATATACTTATACAAATTTTTAGGTGGTAGGAAAGAACTGGAAACAAAATAGATACTAGTGATCTAGCAATAACTAAACAAGCTGTCATAAATTTACTAGCATATCACTTCAATAAGAAATTCAGAATAAGAATTCAGAGAAGCACTAAAGACTTACATGAACTGATTTATGGTAAAATAAGGAGAAACAGATAACCAATATTCACAATGACCTCAAAAATATGAACAGAAAAAACAATAATAAAATAAAACTGAATTAATCCTTATGTTATTTTAATAACTGACCATGGCTTAGGAAAATAATTGAAACAATGTATCTCTTTGCTTTCATTGAAAAGATTCAGGAATATGATTGTGAAATAACACATATACTGCCAGGAATGCTAGATGTATTGATTAGACTTACTGAACTGTTTTATTTTTTTATTTTGTTATAAAATATGACTCTGTTGTCAGGGAAGAGATACATTTGGAAATGAATGATATATAAAACTAAATAAAGGGGGCAGCTGGGTTGCTCAGTGGATTGAGAGCCAGGCCTAGAGACGGGAGGTCCTAGGTTCAAATTCGGCCTCAGATACTTCCCAGTTGTGTGACCCTGGGCAAGTCACTCGACCCCCATTGCCTACCCTTACCACTCTTCCACCTATAAGTCAATACACAGAAGTTAAGGGTTTAAACAAAAAAAACTAAATAAAGCAATAAAAATACGTTTTTAAAAATTTTAATGAAAGAGAATTATGGAGTTAAAATTCAATTTAGGGTGTTTTTATCTAGGCTGATGTAGAATCATTTCCTACACCTTCTTGGTGTCTATTCTGATTACTTAATGTGTTTTTGAACTGCTATGTATTACATAATCACAGTGTTGTGTTGTTGTGAAAGATGAAATCATTGCTCAGGAAAACTTGACTGTATTCATATTAAAGACACTAGACCTCAGAATAAAAGAATAAAAATAATAACTTTTTTAGATCATAGTTCTATTTTCTGTGGATGCAAGTGGTAGTAAGTAAATTTATTTCTGATAATATTGAATTATACTTTTCTTCTTGTTAGTTGGTTGTTGGCTATTTAAACCAACAACAGCAAAAAGAAAATTAAAGAGGCAGGGCAGTGTATATATTAGTCAAATTTAGAGTTCTTTCACCAACCACCAAAGCAACAAATTCTACCAACTCTTATGTTGACCATATTAGGTTTATAAAATAAGCCTCTTAGACTTCTTACTGGAGCTGATTGACAGGTGTCCTCATTAGCAGCTGTAGACAAAGCTCTTATAGATTCCCTCTCTCACCTCCCTCTCAGGAGTTGACTGAAGAACATTTCTTTTCATATAAAGTGGTCTGACAACAGGAGCACTTATTAGGCCAAGATTTTTTGATTTTTTTTTCTTCAGAAAAAGTTGCTATTTCTAATTTTTTCCTTTACAGCTGAAAGTAATAAATTTCCACATCTACTGGACTCACCAATGAAAAATGGCACAGAACCAGAAGTTAGTATAAAAGTTGAAGGAAATAACTTTTAGGAATAGTTCATACCAAAAAAGTCAATGAAAGTTTTTTTTACTTGCTTATTTTAATTTTGTTGTGTTTTTATTTGTTCATGGCTTTTACATAAAAATGTAACACCCCTTCCACTATACTCACACCTTATAAGAAAGGAAAAAATTCAGGGGGGATATAACAAAACTGACAAACATATCAATACAGTCTGACAGTACATCTAGAATTTTAAATGAACCTGTGAAATTCTATTATGGAAGATGTTTTTAGTGTACATTCAATTTAACATGATAGTAAAGAAAAAACCCTCTTTCTCTGGTTCCTTTTCTTAATTTCTCTATTTCCTCTGTAAATTTTAGAAATATTTGATTGATGCTGTCTTCTTTTTTTAGATAGCTTTCACTACTGATTAATTTCCCCCCTAAATTCTCAACTCTAACCCCCAAATCAAAGTCACCCTTGTAATAGAGTAAACCAAATCAAATCCAGATATGCCTATATATGAAAATATTTCTCATTCTACACCTCTAATATTTCAGGTGGAAGGCAGACTTTATCACAAGTCTCCTAAAGACATTGCTTTCTCCAGAGTTCCTAAATTATTCAAAGTTGTTTTCCTTTATGTTATTGCATTCATTGTAGAAATTTTTCTCCTGACTCATTTCATACAATATTTGAGCTAATTGTTTTGCCATTTCTTATTACTGCAATAATATCCAATTACTTTCTTGTACCATAATTTATTCAATAATTCCTCAATCATAGTGTACCTTTTTGTGATTATGTTTTGTTGATTCTGGATCTTGTTTACCTTATCTATTCCTTTGATTAACTTTTTCTATTCTTAGCTACTATCAGATAGTTTTGAAATATTTATATTTTGAGTATAGTTTGAGATGTGATACTACAAGGACCTATATTTGTTCTATTTTTAAATATTCTTGACCTTTTGATGCTCCATATCAATTTCAATTGTTTTGCCTACTGATATTTAGAAGCCATTTGGTATGAACTTTGCTGGAAGGAGTTCTAACATGGTTTCATAATTTCAGAACTAGTACTCATGAATTCAGGTTTAATGTTGGGGAAAATTGAGTCACTTAAGTCACTGAAAAGTTAACTAATTAAAAGACTTTTAGTTTAACCTAATACCATAGGAAGGATAAAAAATGTGTTTTGATGGTACTTAGCATCTTTGGATGATACTCTTCCTGTACCCGCAGCTTAGTCTTCTTATGAAAATTTGTTGTTGTTCAACTGTTTTAATAATATCCTATACTTTGGGATTCCATTTGGGGTTTTCTTAGAAAATATATTGAAGTGTTTTTTAATTTCCTTCACCAACTCATTTTACAGATGAGGAAATAGAGGCAAATAGAGTAAAATGACTTGCCCAGTGTGACAAGTTATCATCTGGGGTCTGATTTTATATAAAGAAAATGAGTCTTTCTTACTCTAAGACCTTCATTATATCAATTTTATCATCACCTTCCCTTATGAAAATACATCTGAATATTGTGAAGTATATGGCAACTCAATTGATCATTAAAATATCTCTCAAACTAAGAGGGCTTGACTTACAAGGGCTAGACCATTTATATATTTAAGTCACCAGGTACCTGAATTGGGGAAGCCAGTTCCCCTTCAATCCAAGAGACAGCTTTGACTCCTTTTAGGAAATTCCTTGTATCACTAAAAAGTCCTAATTTCCCAGGAAAAGGAATATAATTCTGGGCTTCTCCAAGTTGTGG
The DNA here is from genome assembly GCF_016433145.1 of Gracilinanus agilis. Lineage (NCBI taxonomy): Eukaryota > Metazoa > Chordata > Mammalia > Didelphimorphia > Didelphidae > Gracilinanus > Gracilinanus agilis. Next base: position 568,434,378 of record NC_058132.1, on the reverse strand, counting down.
ATGTTAAGAAAGAAACAGAATCAGGAAAACATTGGCAAATATTATTTGTATTAAAGCATCAATTCTATGATTCAATATATGTAGAATTATCATTGTAATAATATAACCATGGCCTTGCTCTGAGCAATTATCTCTGTAATTGCTTTACTCTTCCTTTATTTTGGTAGCATTTTATATTTGTTTTTATGTAATTCCTGGATATCTATTTTGATGGATGGATTCCTCTATATTTAATATATTCTGTGGTTATTTCTGATGGAATTTATTTTCCCTATCATTTCCTGCTAAGTTTTGTTGGTGATAGGCAGAAAAGCTGATGGTTTTGCGAGTAGAGATAATAAGTATTCACTGTGTCACTCTAGAGAGATCCAAATAAAATACTTTAGCTTCATATTATAAGGAGACATTGAATTCAACTCTGATTCAAGTAGTGTTAAGCAAAACAGAAAAATTTACTATTGTATTAAAGGGTTTTTGTTTTAGAAATCCATTTACAGGGTCGTTGCTGAAAATTCAGAATATAGTTTCTCATATAACACTATAATAAATGCTAGTTATACTGTTCAAAAATATCTCATTTATACTATAAGTAAAGTAATATTTAGTACAAATAGTATCTTTGGAAATACCTTATCTTTCATATAACAAACTTTCCTTGGAAATATCTATATATCCAGAGTTCTAACTGGAAAAGCAAAAACATACCTATCTTCCCCTTTGCAATGGGATCAAAAATATCTCTCTATTTCTATTCTCTCTTGGCTATAACTATGCCAGTTACAGGCCACTAATAATATTTCCAATAGATTTGGGAGGATACATAATCGCTTAAAAGTAATATATTACAGCCAGGATGAGGATAAATCAGGATAAGGATCTTGGTACAGTTTTTCTCTCACTGTCTCTGTCTGACTTTCTATCATTCCCTTTTATAAAAAACAAAATTACTTCCAAGGTTTAGTTTTCAGAAAACATAGTCCATTCCCACCAAAAAAAGTCTCTTACATACTCATGCACACGCATATCAAGAGCTTAAAATATGTGGCAAATGTCAGGTTCATAGAACTTGGAAATCCTTTTCTGGGAGTGCTCAGGATTAGATTCACCCTTAGAGTGAAATCTTTCAGTTGGATTTCTTGAAACAACATTGAATAGACTTTTCTTTACTGGTTCAGCCGGTCTTCAACAGCCATCAGGTATTTTGATGTTGCTGCAAGCTTGCTGATGGAAAGGTGATAGTCTGGAAATGGAGGGAGGGAAAGTATTTGGGAGACATTTTTTAAATGAATGAAAAAAAAGTTTTTATTTGTCATTGAGAAAAATTAAGAAAGAGACAGAAATAGAGGCAAAGACAGAGAGAGAGACAGAGACAGAAAGAATGGTCTGGGCTCTTTAAAGTTTGCAAAGTTCTCCTCTGTCTGGAAGTAGTGGGGGTTGCTGTTATAGTTATGGTGGCAGTGAGTAGTAAGGAACTATTATAGCAGTTGAGAACACCTGTTACTAACTTACAGAAATGGTCATGAGGTCTGTCAGAGCCCTAGTCATGCTCATTCTTGCCTTCTGTGTCAACTCCATTTATTGGCTAGACAAATTATTTTTTCTATTGATCAGGTTTATTATATATATATATATTTCAATTTGGTTAAATTGTTTTAATTAACAAACATTCAATTTATTTCTCTCTCACTGGAAAATACCACAAACACTATTGCTACCATCAACACCACCAAAAATAACTTTAACAAATGCATATAACTTCAAATGGGACCAATGTCTGAAGTGGATTGTAGCATCTTTTCACTTATACTGCTAATCATGGCACAGACCAAACTCTTGGTTTTCCATCGTGCTTTTCTGATGATACTATTCATAAATTAAATTTATGTTTCATACTTGCCACTCAGATATCTTGAATTCTTAAGATCAGTTTCAAGAAGACAGTTTTAAAGAAATATTTGACTTTTTGTAAATATATATACATATATACATATATTGCTTATTCTATATCAAGGTTTCAGAGAGCTCAATAAACTGCTCTTGAATATTGTCTCTCTTTCTGCAAACACTGTGATTTCTATTGCTTTCTGGAACCAGTAATGATCATTAGGATACCGTGTGCATATATGTTAAGTATGTTTTTATGAATGTTTTCTAGGTTGGTGTGAAGAAAATGTTTATAGATACATGTGGTTAGAGGTTATATATTTATGCACTTTTGTGTTTAGATATTTAAATATTTTATTTCATTTGTGGAGCTTTCTGGTTCATGGAAGACTGACTCACTATTTCTCCCCTCTATCACTTTCTTCCCCCTTCCCTCACATTGTTTTTTTCCTAGTGTGCAAAAATAAACACAGGACAATCTTTAATCTTTCTTTCTCCTTAAATCTTGTGAGAGCAAAACCTTGATATGTTAACACAAAACCTGAATTAAGATCAGTTGTTTTCTCCTTTATTTCTACTCTAAAATAGGATTGTTTGTATTTCATCTCCCATGTGTTTTCTGTGGCTGAAGCTCATGAACTTTTCATTGATCATCTTTAGAGGGTGGTTTAGATTTTAGATTCACAGTGTTCTCAATCATTAAAGAAGGATTATTGGGTTTGTCTTCTAAAAAAACACGACCTTTCTTTGCCGACATGCCAATATCCCTCTCTCTCTCTGAGCTATTACTAACTTTTTCCCTCATGTGGCAGAAGCAGAGTTTTTGGTTGTGTGTGTGTGTGTGTGTGTGTGTGTGTGTGTGTGTGTGCATCTAACACCCTAGATCAACAATTATAATTGTTAACAATTTGCAATTTACCATTTTTTTCTTCAAAATTTACTTAGAAAATCACTCTGCTATAATGGGGCAGCCAGGTGGCATAATGGGTAAAGTGACGGGCCCAGAATCAGAAAGGATCCTTTTCCTAGTTCAAATTTTGTCTGAATCACTAGTTATGTGAGTCTGGGCATTGACTTTACCCCATTTGCCTCCATTTCATCATCTGTAAAGTGATCTGGAAAAGTAAATAGTAAACCATTACAGAATCTTTGCTAAGAAAATCCCAAAAAAGGTAATGAAGAGTTAAATATGATTGAAAAATGATTAAAAAACATGCTAGGCATATGATATGTATTGTATATGACAGAAAAGTGGATGAAACATCCTGCCATCAAGGTACTTAAAAATAATGGATAAGAATAACTATAATGAAGCAAGGAATGAATGTCTTTGCCAAGTAAAATTTTTCCCCATAATTAAAGAGAAGGATAGTTTTCCTCTTGCAACTGGAGATGCTACCTTTTGTGTTTACATGCAATTTCCTTACTATGATTTCTCTGATAAATTACTCTTTCTCAGATATAGCACTTTTTAGGCAATGAAGGTAGGGCAGCTAGGTGGTACCTGGAGTAGAGGGCTTGGCCTGATGTGTTCCTCATCCTTTACACTTCTTTACATCCAAACCTGTGATTTCATTGAAGAAGTTTCCAGAAGTGGAAAATCAATCCATCAATGGGCATTTGTTTGCATCTTGTAATATTAGAATACTATTTGGAGTATTATTGGAAATGGGTTAAATGAATAGTTAGTGTATGTTAGAGATAAGAATAAGTCTTCCTTACTCTAAGTATAACCCTGTATCTGCTATTCTGCTTCTCTGAAATATATCATAAAAGGATAATTTTGAATTAATGGTGCAATAGAAGATATTATTAGAGAAAGGTGTGACTAGAAAAATAGAGTTGAGCTCTGCACATTGGGGGACTTAGAAAAACTTTGAGATAACCTTTATAATCCAGATGAACCTATGTAAGAGCAAGAAATCAAGAATAAAGCCACTAGCAGAATGAATCCCAATCACCTATGCTGGATATAAACAAGAATCACATAGATTAGATGTAGAAATCATATTTATATCAAAGCATTGAAAGTTGTACTTGAATTTCAGCTAAAAAAGAAATTATTTCCTGCCAAGTTTATAAATCTTCAAATAAACAAAAATAATGAACACTGAAACAAGCCTTATAAAAGAGTTAAAGCGATTCAATTTGCTGAATTTTATAGTTAATCTGAAAACATGTTCTATACTCTGAGATAATCTATCTGATACACCATAGGCTCTCATCTAGTTTTGATTTTTTAAAAAGACAGTTATCATCTTACTAGAAACTTCTTGTATGCCCAATACTAAAGGGCAAGACTCGTGTGAGTTGAAGAAGCATAATGAGGAACACATGGAACGTATAATGTAGGTGGCATAAAGTGATATGATTAATTTCTATTGCACAAATAAGGCATCGTATAGCCTTATTTTCATAATGTGGTGTTTCTGATGTAAATAGTTTACCATAATAAATGTCAGTTAACATCAGGTCTGTGTGGGTTGGAGTTATACTTGGGTCTAAAATGAGGGATGTTTCTTATAATGAGGGACAGTGGAGAGGTACCGTATGCTCTTGGCTTTCAAATTAGTCATTCCATCTGTTTAACTATTTGTCAGTTTCATTGTGTTTTTTTAAATCTGAATAAATGAGTAATAGATTTTTGGAACATGATCCCTGCCTTATTTCTTATTTTCTGATTTGTTTAAATATTTTGACAAGAGTATGTTCTTTGGAGTCAAAAGATCTGGGTCATGCAATCAGAGTAACCAAATCAGAGCCATTCACATATGCTGCTCATTTACTTCAATTTTGGTCATAGTTTTCTTTTTTTCTTTTGCTTTTCACTTGTTATTTTCATCTTTTTATATCATTAACAAAAAGATCACTCCCTCCTTTTTCTTACTCAGGAGATCTCCCCCTATAAAAATAAATAGAAAAGGAAGAAGAGTTGATAGACAGAGATACAGAGAAACACAGAGACAAAGTAGAGAGAGAAGACAGAGACAGATAAAAATAGAGAAAAAAAAAGAGTTCAGCAAAATGAATCATTCACCAAGTCTGATAATATATGCAATATTCAATATCCATAACTTTGTCCCACCACATCTACAAAGGAGGGCTAATTTTCTCATTTCATATTTGAACTTGTTCTTTATGGTTATGACAACTAAATTTCATTGTCATTCTTTTTATTTACATTTTAAGTCTTTTTGTATAGAATATCTCTTATGTAGTTTTGTTTACTACATTCTGAATTTGTTAATATAAATCTGCCAGTGCCTATGGAGTCTTTGTATTCATCATTCCGTATAGAACAGTAATAATTCTTTACTTTCATTTACCAAACATTTGTTTCATGTTCTACGATTTTAAAGAATCATTATTTTTCTTTCTTTTGACATTGTCTATCAGTTTTCTGAGGACTTGAATCTTGTGTTTTATCTGAGAAAAAGGCTGGTATTCACACACCAGTTATCTATCTTCAAATCCAGTTCTCCATCCAATATATCAATTTGGCTTCTAAAAGTGCTTCACAAATATCAACTATCATTGTTATTCCTAGTTTCCTTTCTAGAGCTCTCCATAATTGCCAAGTATTCTATTGATTTTGGTCTTCAGACTTGTGACTCAAAAGGTACAAGGAACTCCTTGTGTAGTATTTCTCTCCACAAATGTAGATTCATTATTTTACTGCCATATTCTTAGAAAAGATATCTTTTAAGGTAATTGGGAGGGTAAGTGATAATTTGAGTCAGGCACAGGAATGTTTGCACCTTACTTGATTTTGGTTCTTTGTCTCTACATACTTTTCATTAAAGACATTATGGCACACTGGAAGGAGAGCTAGATCTAGACCTACAAATCTAGCTTCAAATCTTGTATCTGCTATTTATTGCCTACGTGGCCTTGGACAAGTCACCTAACTTCTTTGCCCTTACTTCCTCATGTGTAAATTGTGGGTTTTAGATTAGATAGGCTATAAAGCCCCTTCTAACTTCATATCTTTGTTCTATACTCTTAGCTGTGTGGATATGTATATATATGTATATATATACACACATGTATATGTACATATATGTTATATGTAGACATATAATATATATAGCTGAGTATAAATGTAAATACATAAAAATAAAAATTCAACTTATTTTTTATGTATAATGAATCAATCATTTAACCAATTAATCAATTTACTATTATAAGCACTTTTTGTCAGGAATAACCTAGTCAGAAATGAGTAGTTTTAATATAAAGTAATAACGAATGCCCATCCCTTACCCTCATCTCATTAAATTCTCATAGTTTTCAAAGGTAGGGAATTCAAGGTTCATTGGCACTATCTCATCACAGAATTCAAATAACAATTGGACCTATGTGCACTTTGGGAATTTGGTGAGTATTAACTAGTACAGAATTGTAAATCACTTTGAAAGCATAAGTAGCTTTATAAAAGGGGTTGGGGAGGGGAGCCTCATAGCTAACAATTGTCAAGAGTTAAATGTTTGACTATCATAGAAGAAAAATGTTTTAAAATGTTTTAAAAGATCCTATAGTTTGTGGAAAATGTTCTGAAGATTGCATTTTTGTTCCATTTATTAATTTTATACTTTTATTTCATATATATTTTATACATTCCATATTTATATTTGATATCTATATCTATCTATCTGGCTACATGTATATATCATATTATTTTCTGATCCAAAAGTAAAAATATCAAAATACCATCAGTATTAGTGGTAATACAAGCAAAGAGGAAGGTTTAATTATTTTCCTCTCTAGACTCTTATTTACAATGAAATGTATAGAATGAGGTTATAATTCTTGTTCACATACAAGCTTTTAAAAATAAAAAGGCATATTTTGCTTTGATCTTCAAAAAGGAAATAAGGAAAGGTTTTATCAACTTCAACACTTTTTTTTACACAGAGAAATTAGCATAGCTGTGGATTTGCTTCAGTTGAATAGCCTGTCTTTAAGTGCATAAAATCAGACATGGAGAGTATTAGGCACTTAAATTTAGTGTGGTAAAAGGTTTGAGATTTCTTAGATTCTCCTCAAGGGAAAAGTTAGGGGGTATCTTTATAATTGCTATGAAAGAATATATAAACTAAATTTTCAGATCTATTTCCACAGCTTAATAGCATGCCATTGCCCTATTTAGTTAGAGTACTTTGAGTAAAGAAGCAAAAAATCAAATTTATTTAAAACCTGATTTAAATAAAATAAAACATTGATGGAGAATCAAGCCTTTTAAAAATCAAAAATATTTAAGAAATCTGACTATTCCATGAGCTTCTCTTCAAAATTATTCTGTATTATATATATATATGTATATACACATATACATATATATATATAATTTCTGTTCATTCAATAAGCATATATTAAATGACTGCTACATGCATTGGTTTCATGGCATTGCTAAGGAAATGGAAGATATAATAGGGTCCAATGACTCCAAAGCCATAATAAGCTCTAGAGATAGATTAGAGAATCATAATTTGAGAGATACTAAAATATCTACTTGCTTAAAAAATATCTCTCCCACAAACTTTTGACATTGCCTGGAACTTCCAAAATTTTTTCTCTATTAAATTCAAGCATTGTGGGGACAGCTGGGTGTATCAGTGGATTGAGAGCCAAGCCTAGAGTTGGGAGATCGTAGATTCAAATCTGGCCTCAGACACTTCCTAACTGTGTGACCCTGGGCAAGTCACTTAACCCCCTTTGCCTAGCCCTTACCACTCTTCTGCCTTGGAGTCAATACCTAGTATTGACTCCAAGACAGAAGGTAAAGGGTTTAAAAAAATTGAAGCATTATAACAGAAAGTCACAATTAACATGAAAATATTTTAATGTTAATTAATATAGTTAATGGATTTTCTCAATAGATGATAGATATTTAGTATACTTGTATTAGATGTGTTATTTCTCTGAAACATAAATATATCTAAATTGAACATAACCAAAAAGTTTCCTTTTCTGATAACTTTCTTTCTTGACTCCCTGTCATAATTTTTTGCATGAGGGTTAGGTTTATAACCCTCCATCCAGTCTCTGGAATACTAAAATCATCCATCAATCCATCACTCAAAAATTATATCTGAATTGCTTACTATGTGCTTGGAACTATGCTTAGCCCAGAGATTACAAAGAAAGGAGCCCTAATAAGCAACCACTATCTTTTTCACATTGGACATATCATCTTTCATAGGAATCTTTATTTCACATAACAAAAACAAATCATAGATAAAATATGAAATAACATTAGCAAATGAGAGATACTTCATAGATAGAGTGATAGTACATTCTCCTAAAGAGTTTTCTAACAACAACAAAAAAACCCTAAAAGGAACAAAAAGAGCTACCCACCAAAATAAAACAAAGTCTAGATTTCTATCCTTTTTCTAATTTTCTCCCTTCTGATAAGCCTCATTGAGTTGTATTGCCCTCTCCTCAACAGTAAGAGAATCTTTACCTGCCACTAATGTTATACGATTCCTAAAAATAGTGTTCCTTCTTCCATCTCTGGCATAAAATACATGGTAGGAGAGTTTAATCTCTAGTTTAATCTCCTTTTTTCCCAAATACTTTATCACTTCTCTTTTTAGGATTCATCCAAGCCAAAAGAGTCAAATACTCCCACTGAATCTTTTCCTACTCAATAAGTTTTCCATAAGTATTTCCCTAATTATCTGTTTCTATATGGGTACAGATTCCCTTCTATATTAATATTGACATTTATATGTATATTAATTCCATACTCAGGAATTTGTTTTCTATGCAGATTAGCTATAGAAATCCACCATTCATTTTAACTTCCTTATTTCTATTGCAAATATCACCATCTTTACTTGTATCCTCTCAAATGTGAAGTCATTTTTATTTTTATTTCTCATTCTTCATATCCAGTCAGTTGTGAAGTCTTACAATACTTGGTTTATTTTACCCATAAAATGGCTCATTTACATCTATTCTCTTGTTTCCAATCAGACAAAAAACAAAGGAAAATGTGGGGCAAAAAATAACACAACAACATAATATATACTTTCTTGTTAGTATAGCAACATGATAATGGTCACAAGCAGCTACATGGACATTGTTGATCATTTTGCAAAGAATGTCAACAAAGATGGAGGCACTCATTCAAAGGAAGGAAAAACACTATCTTTGCCCTTACAAATACAAAGTTTATTCTTAGTAGACATAAGTTAATTTCCATGAAAGACAGTTATTAGCAATTATGGTGAATACAAGGTAGCCATTGTGTAGGAGGTGACACTTGGCCTGAGCTTTGGAAGAATTCAATGAGGTGAAGGTAAGGAGTGTGTATTCTAGAGATGGGGGACAGATTTTTTAAAAGAGGACAGTAAATGGACTGTGGTACAGGGATAGCAGCAAGTAGGCAAATTGGTGTAGAACTTGTAGAACATGGAAAGAGATGCTCTTATCTCCCATCTCTTAGCATCTTTAGCTTCAAAGTTTGATTCAGCTACTATCTCCTTCATGACACTTTTCCTTAACCCCTCAAAGATTACTAGGCCCCCTGTTGAAATTACCTGGTATTTGTTTATGTATATGATTCTCCTCCATACTATTCTTAAAAGGAATTCCCTTAATGGCAGAGAATATTTTAATTTGGTATGTATTTCCAAGTTCTAAGGGGTGACTTAAATAATAGGTGTTATTAATATGTATGTTAATATAATATAATAATTAATATAACAGGTGGTAAAAATTTGGTTAAATCTTTTTGTTAGCTTATATATAGTTTCTCTCTCTGAAGGATAAAGGCTTTCTTCACCATAATTGTAAAAATTTAGGTGAAAGTATGCATCACCCCCTTTCCAGTGTTTTTGATTATATCAGTGATTCCCAACGTGGGAGCTACTGCCCCCTGCTGGGTGCTGCAGCAATCCAGTGGAGTGGTGATGGCTACAAATGCATTTATCTTTCCTATTAATTGCTATTAAAGTAAAAAAAAATAATTTCCAGGGGGCTAAGTAATATTTTTTCTGGAAAGGGGGAGGTAGGCCAAAAAAGTTTGGGAACCACTGGATTATATCATTTTAGATCTTCCTAGCTTCAGGGCAATAGATATTCATTGCCCACCAACTAGCTGCTAAGGATTTGGATATAAGATGAATATACAAATGTAAAATGATTTGTCTATTTATTCACAATTTGTAAAGGACTCAGTGACATTTAGAAAAATACCTAGTTTTTCAGAGCCTACACCCTACTTTGACTGAAAGGGGGAATCATTTCTTTTACCAAACCTTTCTGTGAGGAACTTTCTTTCTACAAAGGGAAAACGTAGAAAAAATTTTCTGAGGCACCATAATGATACTGGCACCCATTCCCATACCAAAGAAGGAATCATAGCAGTAGATGACAGTGTCAGCAAATGACACTAACAGCTAGTGGCAAAGGGGGAGTGATTGATAGTTTTAAAGTCAGAGAGCAGTGGAAAAAAGCAATTCATAATGAGATAATAACTATACAGTTTAGAATAATATCAGACATAAATGGAATAGATACAATGAAAGGAGATCTAGGGAAATAATACAAACTATTAGAAACAGGGCCAAAAAGCAGGAATGATATTTGGTTGCCTCAAAACTATGATATGAGAACTTTTTAAGTCACTTGGGTATATGAATTTCCTTGCCATTGGTATCTTTTATTGGAGTCTGTGGGAGATATACCTTTTTGTGAATAGAAGCTGTAGGGTGGTAATGACTCTATTGAAAATTTTCCTCATTTTTTATTTTTTCAAAACATCTGAAGTAAGTTATTTGCTACTTGACTTAAGGTTCCTGCCTTTAGGTTATTAGAGAAAACAATGGATTGAATCCAAGCTGAGGTAGCATACTCACAATGGTAGCATTTCCATTTGTTTTTTGTGAATGCTATAGAGTCTGGGTATATTTTTACATCTTACTCAAGCAGTTTAGTTGGGTTTACTCTACAATTATTTTTTTCATATTCACTGCTTTTTCTGAGCAGAGATATGTGTGTATAGTATTTTTTGCATGTTTGGGGTTTTTCACATATATGTATATATAGTCCATTTATATATCATTTTGGTAGACTTATAGCTCATGTTTACACTAAGCTAGAATTTTTTTCTGAATAATCATGTGCTTGTCAGACATTGTCGCTAATCAAATGACCCACTCTATCTTTACATAAGAAAGCAAAATTTGCTTTACTGAAGGAGATCAAAATAAATAAAATATTCCACTAGGCATATACTTTTTATTCTGAATGTTTCTGACTATGAAATCTGGGCAAATTGAATTCTAGATTTCATTCATAGAAGAGTGTGTTAATTTATTTTTCAATTTCTTTCACTCAAATGAGTAAAATTTTGACAAATATATAGTACTTTGTTGGTTAGTTGTAAAATAATTATTCTGTCCAAGGTTAGTATTTCTAAAAAAATAGTATTTTGATGAAACGATCATCTGCTTTGCACATATGCATATATATGCACACATATATATGAGACATATAAAATAGTTTTTTTACAAATAGGACTTGGAAGGAAGAGACAATATGATGGAATAAAGGAGGTTTGGGAAACTTGAATAAGTCTGAAATTTCCCTCCAAATAATCTTAAAATAACACTTCAAAATGAATACTAGAATGTCAGAGCAAACTAAATGAAATGGTAAGGCAATTTTCCAAAACAAAACAATTGGAAAATAGTAGAGATGATCTGTTTTACTAGGGGAGCAGGGTGCACAGGCCAAACAAGGTCCCAAAAAACCACCTTCATAAGACTACAGCAAACTCATCTGGCCCCACTGCTCAAGATTCTGAACCCAGTCCCACACCAGCTGTGAGACTGCTAGAACTTAACTACACCAACAGCAGTGCACCTCTACATGCACCCTTTGTTATTCTCAGCACCAGCTAAAACCTTCATGAGGCCTGAGCCCCTTTGCAAGACTCTGATGGAGCCGCTGAGTACCTAAACAAGACGTATTGAGGTCTTGAGCCCTAGTGGTAGACCATACCTCAAAAGTCAACAGCAGAACTCTCAGCCCACAGGTATCATACCACCTTGGAAGAAATGAAAATTGCAGACTCCCTGAACTAGATCTGAGGGCAACTGCAAGAAAACACTGAAGCTTAAGGGAGCATAACCTCTCCCCTATGAACAGTGCCCACCATTAAGAAAGAAATAACAGGCTTCCGGGTAAAGATGGCGGCAGAGTAAGAAGCAGCTCTTAACCTCTCCTGACTGAAACATACAAAACTCCTCAAGGGGACATAAAAACAAGTCCAGACAAACGGAGGAACCCCACAACAGGGCACAGCGTGGAAGGTACGTGGAATCGAGACATTTCCAAGCTACAAAGGGCTCTCATTCAATCGCGGGCTGAGCAACCGCCCCACCCCCAACCCCTCCACACTCATCTATAGCTCCGAACCCAGCTAAAAAGAAATAGGGCAAGTTTGGGGCACCCATCGAGTCATCAGCAGCTCCGGGACCTGTTCCTGAGAGCAGCAAGACTTAGGACCCCATTAAGTCAAAAAAAGCACGCGAAATCTGAGCGCGCGCCGGAGCAGGACGCTGGGCGCAGAGAGTGCCGGCTGAGCAGAGGCGTGGGTGGAGGCAGAACTAAAGCCTAAGTGGGGAACCAGTGCAGACGGGTATACGACTGTGGAAGCAGCGCCCTGAGACTTGTAAAGAAACCTCCAGCAGAGGATCAAGCAAGAGGGCCCACCAGGGGGCTTGACCTTGGAAAAAACCAGAATTCAGACCTCAGGAGCCAATAGATTTGGAACAGACACTCAGCCCGAGGATAAAGCTGAGAAGCTGCTGGGCTAATGATGGCTACTCAGCATCAGGAGGTTCAGAAGAGAAAGAATAATAACAAAAAGAAGAAGTCTTTAACACTCGACAGCTTTTACACAGAGAAAATCCAGACAACCGAGCAAACAGAGGAGGAGAACAAACAAGCATCCGGACCCTCCTCAAATAAGGAAAACTCCTCACAAGCTATGGAAGAGTTCAAAACTGAGATTCTGAGGAAAATGGAAGAGATCTGGCAAGAAAATAACAGTTTAAAAGGTAGAATCTTGCAATTGGAAAGTGAGGCTCAGAAATCAAATGAACTGATAAGCAAATTGAACACCAGAAATGACAAGATTGAAAAGGAAAACCAGTCCCTAAAGGCTAGAATCGAGCAATTAGAAGCTAATGATCTCTCAACACAACAAGAACAAATAAAACAAAGTCAAAAGACTGAAAAAATAGAAGGAAA
>NC_058132.1:568354476-568416310 GCF_016433145.1 Gracilinanus agilis | reverse complement strand
TCTTGCTATAGATAAATATCTTACTCTCTAATCACTAAGTAATTATATAATTATATTAATGAAGAATAGTAATAACAAATAGGCTAACCCTATGAGTAGAAATCACTAGCTTATGCTACAATGGCTACCTCAGGAGAAACCCCAAGTCAGGAGTAGCAAGCAGAGTGTCTGCTCACATCCACTCCCACAAATTAACTGTCTCCAACCCTTCTCAACTGCCCGTCACCCAAAGTTCTCCAGGGGGTCCCCTGGAACTCTGGGTGAGGCCATCCCTGTACCTTTGCAGGGATTCCATGCTTTGCATCTGCACACAACAGTCTCCAACCAAAAAAAAAATTAGAACAAAATAAAAATCACTGAAAATCTAATTGGAAATCCTAAAAATCAAAAAGAGAAATCAATAAAACAAAAAAAAAAACCCAAAGTGAATTAATAAATAATGCCAGTTGTTGGTTTTATGAAAAAATAAATAAAATATTTAAACTACTAGGTTAATTTTAATAAAAATGGAAAGAAAATCAAATTAAAACTATAAAAATTGAAAAAGGTGAACTCACCAAAAATGAAAAAGAAATTAAAGCAATTATTAGGGGCTATTTTACCCAATGTTGTGCCTATAAATCTGACAATCTAAGTGGAGAAATAGTTAAAAGATATGAATTGTCCATATTAACAAAAGAGGAGATAAAATGTTTAAATAACTCCATTTCATAAAAAAGTAATAAATGAATTTCCTAACGAAAAGAAATCCCTGGGGTCAGATATATTCACTAGTAAATTCTTCAAACCTTTTAAAAACAAAACCCAGAAGGAGTTTTATCAAATTCCTCTTATGACATAAATATGGTGCTGATACCTCAGCCAAGAACATAGAGAAAGAAAATGATTGCCAAATTTAATGAATTGGTTACAAAAATGTTTAAGTATTATCTGTAATAGGGACAAATTGGTACTCTTCCAAATAACACTAGGTTGAAGCAAGAATGCCCATTATCACCATTATTGTTTAATATTGGACTAGAAATACTAGCTGTAGCAATAAGAAAAGAAATAGAAATAGAAGTTACTGAAGTAGGCAATGAGGAAAATAAAATATTACTCTTAATAAATGATATGATGGTATATTTAGGGTATCCTACAGAGTCAACTAAAAAAACTAGGAGAAATAATAACTTAGGCAAAGTTAGAGCGTACAAAATAAACACATAACTCATCAACATTTCTATATATTACCAAAAAAGTCTAGAAGAAAATGATTGAAAGTGAAATTCTACTCAAAATAGACATAGACAACATGCCAAGACAAACACAGACATTATATGAATACACTTAAAAAAAACTATTTTCACATGAATAAAGTTAAATTCAAACAAGTGAGAAAATGATCATTTCTCCTGGGTAGGCCAAATTAATATAATTTCTTTTTTTTAAACATTTATTAATATTTATTTTTTTGAAAAGTTAACATGGTTACATAATTCATGCTCTTACTTTCCCCTTCACCCCCCGACTTTCCACATTCCCCCATGGCAGATGTGTATTTCCACTGGTTTAAACATGTGTCATTGATCAAGACCTATTTTCAAATTGTTGATACTTGCATTGGTGTGGTAATTTCGAGTCTACGTCCCCAATCATGTCTGCCTCAACCCATGTGTTCAGTCAGTTGTTTTTCTTCTGTTTCCACTCCTGTAGTTCTTCCTCTGAATGTGGGTAGCGTTCTTTTCCATGAATCCCTCAGAATTGTCCTGGGTCATTGCATTGCTGCTAGTACAGAAGTCCATTACATTTTATTTTACCACAGTGTATTGGTCTTTGTGTAAAATGTTCTTCTGCCTCTACTCCTTTCACTCTGCATCAATTCCTGGAGGTCTTTCCAGTTCACATGGAATTCCTCCACTTTATTATTCCTTTGAGCACAATAGTATTCCATCACCAGCATATACCACAATTTGTTCAGCCATCCCCCAATTGAAGGGCAACCACTCATTTTCAAGTTTTTTGCCACCACAAAAAGAGTGGCTATAAATATTTTACTTGCTAAAGTCTCTTTGCTAATATTTTATTTAAAATTTTTGCATCTATGTTCATTAGGGAGATTGGTCTATAGTTTTCTTTCTCTGTTTTTGATCTCCCTGGTTTTGGAATCAGTACCATATTTTTGTCATAAAAGGAATTTGGTAGGACTCCTTCTTTGCTTATTATATCTAATAATTTGTATAGTATTGTTATTAGTTGCTATTTGAATGTCTGATAGAAGTCACTTGTGAATCCATCAGGCCCTGGCGATTTTTTCTTAGGGAGTTCTTTGATGGCTTGTTCAATTTCTTTTTCTGATATGGGATTATTTAGGTATTCTATTTCTTCTGCTGTTAATCTAGGCAATTTGTATTTTTTAAATATTCATCCAAATCTCCTAGATTGCTTTATTTATTGCCATATAATTGGATGAAATAGTTTTTACTGATTGCCTTAATTTCCCCTTCATTAGAGGTGAGGTCTCCCTTTTCATCTTTGATACTGTCAATTTGGTTTTCTTCTTTACTTTTTTTTTATTAGATTGACCAGTACTTTGTCTTTTTTATCTGTTTTTTTAAAATACCTGCTTCTAGTCTTATTTAGTAATTCAATAGTTCTTTTACTTTTGATTTTATTAATTTCTCCCTTGATTTTTAGTATTTCTAATGTAGTTTTCATCTGGGGATTTTTAATTTGATTGCTTTCTAATTTTTTAAGTTGCATGCCAAATTCTTTAATTTCTGCCCTTCATAATTTGTTAATATATGCACTCAAGGATATAAATTTCCCCCTGGCTGCATCCCACAGAGTTTGGTAGGATGTCTCATCATTGTCATTCTCTTCAATGAAATTGTTGATTGTTTCTATGATTTCTTCTTTGACCAGCTGGTTTTGGAGAATCATATTATTTAATTTCCAATTAGTTTTTGATTGGTGTGTCCAGGTGCCCTTACTAATTATTATTTTTATTGCATTATGATCTGAGAAGGTTACATTTATTATTTCTGCTCTTTTGCATTTGTTTGCAATGTTTCTATGCCATATTACATGGTCAATCTTTGTGAATGTACCATGTGCAGCTGAAAAGAAGATATATTCCTTTTTATTCCTATTTATTTTTCTCCACATATCTATTAAATCTATTTTTTCTATGACTTCATTCATTTCTCTTACTTCTTTCTTATTTATTTTTTGGTTTGATTTATCTAGATCTGAAAGAGGGATATTTAGATCTCCCACTAGTATTGTTTTACTATCTATTTTCTTCTTGAGATCTGCCAGTTTCTCCTTCATGAATCTGGTTGCTATGCCATTTTGAGCAATGTTATTTCCTCATTGTCTATACTGCCTTTAATCAGGATGTAATGATCTTCTCTGTCGTTTTTAATGATATCTATCTTTACTTTGGCTTTGTCATGAATCATAATAGCCACTCCTGTCTTCTTTTTCTCATTTGATGCCCAAAGGATTTTGCTCAAGTCCTTTACCTTAAACCTGTGTATGTCCACCTGCCTCATATGTGTTTCTTGTAGTCAACATATTGTAGGATTTTTGTTTCTAATTCACTCTTCTCTTTGCTTCCTTTTTATGGGCCAGTTAATCCCATTCACATTTATAGTTATAATTATCAGTTGTGTATTCGCCGACATTTTGGTGTCCTCTCCTCTTTCTACCCCTTCTTCTTACATTATTTCCTTTTAAACCAGTGGTTTGCTTTATGCTAGTAACCCTTGTCCCCTCACTTGATTTACTACCCTTTCTACCCCCTCCCTTATCATTCCCCTCTATTCATTTTAAGGCCTAATGAATTCCCTCACCCCTTTCCTCCCCTCCCTTTTTTGACCTCCCCATCCCCTGCTCCCCTTGGTTTTTCCCTTCTGACTTTCTCAGTAGAGTTGGATAGAGTTTTTTATCCCAATGGATAAAGCTACTCTTCCCTCTCAGGGTTAATTACACTGAGAATAAGGTTTTAACTATTACCTCTTAATGCTCTCTTCCTCTCCTTCTCATAATAGTATTTGTACCCTCCCCTTCCCATGCCCTCTTTGTGTGTAATAGGATTTCCTATTTTTCTCATTCATTCAAGTTTCTCTTGGTGTCCTCTACTATTCACTTCCCTCTTTCCCACCCCCATATCATCTTAGACCATTTAGTATTCCAACCTCTCCATATGAATAATTCTTCTAATGACTATAATAGTGAATACTATAATAGTGAATAGAGTTCCTTACACAGAATTATACATAACATTTCTGCACAAAGGAATACCAATAATTAGATAATATTGAAGCCCTTCAAGAGTTTTCTTTTTTTCCCCTCTGTTTCTTATTTACCTTTTCATGTTTCTTTTGGTTTTGTGGTTGGATATCGAACTTTCCCTATAGTCCTGGTCTTTTCTGTGCAAATACTTGGAAATCCTCTATCTTGTCGAATGCCCAAACTTTCCCTTGGAAGTATATAGTTAGTTTTGATGGGTAGGTGATCCTTGTTTGTAGACCCATTTCTCTTGCCTTTCTGAATATCATATTCCAAGCCTTGAGGTCTTTATAGTGGAGGCTGCCAGATCCTGTGTAATCCTGATTGGTGCTCCTTGATTAAATTGTCTCTTTCTGGCTTCTTGTAAAATGTTTTCTTTTCCTTGGAAGCTCTTGAATTTGGCTATTATATTCCTGGGGGTTGTCTTTTCTAGGTCTATTGTAGAGGGTGATCTATAGTTCCTTTCAATGTCTATATTGCCCTCTTGTTGTAGAGCTTTAGGGCAATTTTGCTGAATAATTTCTTTTAGTGTGGAGTCCAAATTTCTATTAATTTATTCTTTTTCAGGAAGACCAATGATTCTCAGATTGTGTTTTCTAGACCTATTTTCTTGGTCTGTCATTTTCTCATTCAGATATTTCAGTTTTCTTCTATTTTATCTGTCTTTTGACTTTGTTTTATTTGTTCTTGCTGTCTTGAGAGATCATTACCTTCTAATTACTCAATTCTAGCCTTTAGGGACTGGTTTTCGGCTATAACCTTTTGGTTTTCCTTTTCAATCTGGTCATTTCTGGTTTTCAATTTGCTTATCAGTTCATTTGATTTCTAAGTCTCACTTCCCAATTGCAAAATTCTGCCTTTTAAACTGTTATTTTCTTGCCAAATTTTGTTTTCCAATATTTTTACCATTTCGTTTGATTTGGGGGCATCTTTCTCTAATTGGGAGTTTCTGTCTTCTAAACTGTTTATTTCCTTTTGAGCTATTTCCCACTTCTTGTTAAATCTTTTCCATCTTCCGCATCATCTCAGATTTGAACTCTTCAATAGCTTGTGGCCAATTTTCATTATTTTGGGAAGGTTTGGATATCATTACTTGTTTGTTGTCCTCTGCTGTTTACTTTGTTGTCCGGATTTTATCTGTGTAAAACTTGTTGAGTGTTACAGATTTCTTCTTGATGATCTTTCTCTTTTGGGGTTCTTGTCTCTGGCTTGACATTGTTAGCTCTGCACCTTCTCAAGTTTATACTCACACTCAGGGTCTGTCTGCACTCTTTAGGCTCCTGAGGACTCAGTTGTTCTCAGGGTCAAGCCTCCTGGTGGTTCCCTTAGTTGTTCCTCTGCCTGAGGTTCCTTTAACACTCTCAGGGCACTGCTTCCACAGTTGTGAACCCCTTCTGCACTGGGTCCCCACTCAAGGTCCTCTCCTGCGCTCAAGATCCAATTCCTCACCTAGGCTTAGGATCCGTGTCTAGGCTTGTGTCCACTCCCGCACGCATGCCTGCTCTCAGGGTCTATGTTCAAAGTTTGTGAGTTCTTTAGCCTCTTGGGGTCTTAAGTCTTTATGCTCTCAGGAGCAGGCCCTAGTGACCCCAGGTAGCTTCCAAGGACTTAATGCATGCCCCAAACTTGCTCTAACTCTTGTGTGCTGGCTTTGGCACTGTAGGTGGTGTTGGGTGGGGAAGAGGGTTGATTAGCTCACATTTTAGTGAGACCTGTTTCACCCCTTTATAGCATGGAAATGCCCCGATTCCATGTACGTCCAGTGCTGTGCCCTGTTGTGGGGTCCCTTTGTTCCTCTGGATTTTTTTTGTCTTCTTGAGGAGTCCTGTATGTTTAGGTTAGGAGAGGGTAAGAAATTGCTTTTTACTCTGCCTCCATCTTAACCAGGAAGTGATGTGTCTATAATTTCTTTTTAAAAGACAGTTCTACCTAAATTAATTTACTTATTCAGTGTCATGCCAAACTACAAAAATATTATTTATAGAGTTAGAAAAATGAATAACAAAATTTATATGGAAAAACAAAAAAGCCAAGAATATCAAAGGAATGAATAAAAATAATGTAAAGAAAGCTGGCCTACTCATATTAGATCTCAAACTTTATTATGAAGCAGTTATCATCAAAACAATTGAATACTGGCAAAGAAATTGAATGGTCGATCAATGGAATATATTAGTTACACAATACAGAATTTAAATTGTCAAAGAAATCTAGTATTTTATATACCCCAAGTTCTCAGCTTTGGGAGAAGAACTTATTATTTGACACAAACTGCTGTAGACATTGGGAAAAAATAGTATAGCAAAAACTGGCTTTAGACCAATATCTCATACCCAAACAAAGAAACAATAAAAACGAGTATGTGATTTAGACCACCAAAAGAGCATAAGCAAATTAAAGAAACACAAATTAGTTTACCTTAGACATATATAGAAAAAGACAAATTTATGACCAAAGAAGAGATACAGAACATTTCAAGGTATAAACAATCATTTTGATTATATTAAAATAAATGATTTTATACAAACAAAAACCAATGCAACCAAGATTAGAAGGGAAATAACAAAATGTGGGAAATTTTTACAGCAAATTTCTCTGATAAAGGCCTCAATTCTCAAATATAGAGAACACTGAGTCACACTTGTAAAAGTACAAGTCATTCTCAAATTGAAAAATTGTCAAAGGATATAAATAGGCAGTTCTCTGATGAAGAAATCAAAACTATATTTATATGAACAAATGTTCTAAATTGAATAGATCAATGAGAGTGAAAACTCTGAGATACCACACACCCATGAAATTGGTTAATATCACAATAAAAGAAAATGATAAATGTTGGAAGAGATGTGGCAAAGATGAGACCCTAATGCATTGATGATGGAGTTGTGAACTGATCCAATCATTATGGGAGGAATTTTGGAACTATGTCTAAAAGGGCATAAAACTGTGGATGACCTTTAATCCAGTAATATCACTATTAGGTCTGAATCCCAAAAAGATCATTCAAAAAAAATTCAGGGGAAAGATTAGTTTGAACAAGAATATTTATACCAGCTTGTTTTTGATGGCAAAGAATTGGAAATTTAGTGGATGTCTATTAGTTGAGGAATGACAGAACAAATTATACAATTTTATTGTGGTGGATGTAGGACTTAAATTAATATCCATCAACTCCAAGTATTAATTTTATAAAGTTTATTAATAATCACTTGAAGTAGAAGGAATAAAAAGGAAATAGAAGTAAAAAAACCTAATTATTTAACAAAACTAAGAACACGAGACTAAGTTCTCCTTGCCTGTTTAAAAGTCCCACACCATAAAAGCCCAAAGAGAAAGACCAGAGAGCAGATAGAAAAACTTAGTCACGTAGTTCTATTTTGTTAGACAATAAATTTTATAAATATAATATTATAAGTATTGGACATTAATTTAAATCTTACATGGAATGATGTTGCACTTTAGGAAATAAAAGCTAGATAATTTCAAATAACTAGAAAGATCTACATGAACTTATACAGAATGAAATAAGCAGAACCAGCAAAGTATTGTACACAGTAACAATAATGTAGGATAATCAACTGTCTGACTTAGTTATTCTGAGCAATACAATTATTCAAGACAATTCTGAAAGACTTATGACAAAGAATGCTTTCACCTCCTGAAAAACAATCTATGGAGTCCAAATGCATATCAAAATCTACTATTTTTCACTTTGTTTTACTTGTGTGAGTTTTTATTTTGGAGTTTGTGTTTTATGAGTTTTCTCTCATAACATGAACAGCATGGAAATGTTTTGCATGATCATACATTTTTATCCAGATGTGAATTATTGGGGTAATTAGCTTTATTGGGGTGGTACTATCAAGTTGAGATTTGCAAAATATGAATGTATTTATAATAAAATATAATTGGACAATTATAAGAGGTAAAATTTTTATAGTTTCTTAAAATATTTGCTCTAAAACTGTTCTGTAGAGAAAAAATACATAAGAAAATAATTAATTATTCCAAGATGAAATAATCAAAACCAAGTAACAATATAATAATAAGAAAAATTAAAAACCAACAATATAAATTCTTTACTTTTTCTCCAAAGAAAAGTTGAAAAAATGAAACTGAACTGTCTCCATTTCTTGAAAAGATGGAAAACATGTGAGTGGAACATTTCTCACTCTATCAATCTTAGTCTCTCTTCTTTCTTCTTTACTCCCGTCCCCTCCCTCTCTCTCACTCTCTCATTAGATGTTTTATTGTGTAGAAGAGGGAGGAATATTTTGGGAAATGAAGTAAATATAAATATAATTTTGAAATAAAATAATCAAACCCCTCAAATTCCCACAATTGGAAGGTAACTCATTTCTCCCAATATTATGCTTAACCAGTGAATATTTATATTTGACTAATATAGAGGTTAAAATACAAATATTTTTAAATGATGATTCATTAATTTGACATACTGATGTAGGTTTTTCTCTGGTTGTTTCCAGGTAAATCCCATTAGTGTTCATTAGAGATTTGAATATGTATTGAAACAATAATACAACTCATAATTTTTGGATAATAGTATGGCAGAAAAATAACACTAAAAGCACAAGAACTTTTTAAAATTACATATATACAAACATATGGCTATATAATATTAACTATATATCTCTAAAACCACCAAGAGATCAAAAGTGATGCTTTTTGTAGGTGAAAGAGTTTCTGGACCTTGTAAAACTAAATTTATTCTTGTACTGGTTGATGGCTTAAGAGATACCAGCTGTGAAGAACAGATGAATATTTTCATTTGTTCTCAGGAATTTGAGTCAGTACAGTGATTACTTGCTGCTACTTTATGAAAGGAAGTGATATCAAAATAACCACACTTGAAAAGAGTTTTCTTGATTCCAAGTTTGATTCCTTGATTCCTAGGATTACTTGATTTCTAAATGTGATCATTTTAGGTAGTTCATAGCATCTCTTTTTGGTGCATGTTTGGCACAAATGAAGTAGAGATTCAGTGTGCTCAAAGAAAGATAATCAAATAGAAAAATTATTAAGGCTAAACCAAACCAGTGTTTCAATCCTCCCAGGAGCCTGAGATATCCATTTTATTAGCTATAAAACAAGCATTAAGAGTTATGTGGATAATTCCCTAATCTCTCTTTCCCACTGTTCTATGTAGGAAGTATTCAATCACTGAGCCATAATTGAATAGAATCACACATGAAGAAGTCATTTCTCTATGTGGTTCTATAGTTCATTTGACCTTTGGGGATATATTAATGCTGCCATTCTATTGGAGCTATGACACAGATCACTAGCTTCATGGTCTTAATATCTAGACTACATGGCAGTCCACATAGACACTGACTTAAGCATATGAATTAAATATATTACAAAGGATTAAGTCTACATAGCAATTGACATCAATTGTTTTTGATCTTCAAAAATTGGGGGGATCAAGCATTCTTCAAAAAGCTTTCTCATGATTATTATCATCCTTAAATCACTAATATACTGTTGCTCAAACTGTAAACTGATAAAACCATTCTGAAAAGCTATACGGAACCATACCCAAAGAGCCATAAATCGGTGAAAATGCTTTGATCTAGCAATTCACACTGCTAGGTCTGTGTCCCAAAGAGATCAAAGATAGGGGAAAAGGACCTACTTGTGTAAGAATATTTATAGCAGCTCTTTTTTTGAAAATGAGAGAATGATGTATGCAGTAGCAACAATAAAGTGCACTCATAATGACAACTATTATTAGCAATGCAAGGATTCAGAACAACTACAAGGGAATCATGATGACAAGGGCTATTCACTGATATAGAAGGAACTGCCAAAGACTGAATGCAGACTGAAGCATGCCATTCTTCACTTTATCTCTTCAATGATTTTTTTTTCCTCTAGGGTAAGTGATATGTGTTTTCTTTCACAACAGAATGAACATGGAAATATATATCATGTTAAAAAATACATGCAATTCATATCATGTTACCTTCTTTTTTGAGGAGAGAGGAGGTTGGAAGGGAGGGACAGAATATAGGTTATAAAAAGTGAGAAAATATGTTAAAATTATATCAACATGAAATTTGAAATTTTTTTAAAAGAAATATGTATTGCATAATCACACATTTACAACCCATATCATATTACCTGCCATCTTGGTAAAGGAGAAATGGAGAGGACATAGATTACAAAGTCTCAGAAAATGGTTTTTGAAAAATTGTAGCAACATTTAACTTGGAAAAAATAAAACAATAAAAAAGTCAAAAAGGCAATCTTCATCATTAATTAGCCAGAAAATATCAACAAAAACAACTACAATTAATTGGGTTGTTGGTTTAATCTATTTATAAGCAAAAGTAGAAGTCATAAGTACTCACAACTGTGGAAAATATCATAGTGATGATTAATTCATATGCATGTTATACCCTTTGCTTATTGATTCCATAGTTTCACTACCCCTAAAACTCACTGCTTCTCCTATGCATACTGAAGAAGGTACAAGACCATTAGTCTGTCAAAGAACTTCATAAGCTATCTCAAATCTATATTTGCAAACTCTAAATATCACATTTTAGGCAATAGAATCAATCACCATTCTTTTCCTTACCCTGCTCTCTTGAGACTATGTGTCAATAGGTATTCCATGTCCAGATGTGTGAGCATTCTCTAGCATTTCCTTCCTTTTTCAAGTGTTGGCCCAAGCTTCACTTCCATGAAAATTTTTGGGTTTTCCATAGCCATGAAGGAAGTGTCTCATTAAATTTATCAACAACTAATATTTGTAATAATGAAAATGTCAATCCTTTTTAGAAGTAGATATTCATGGAATTTGAGAGATTGTAGAAGATAGTTAACATGGTCTGTTTTAAAATTTTTGGACTTAGAACAAGAAAAGAGTTAAGTAAACAACTGATAATGAAAAACTGGATTTGTGGAGAGATTATAGTATCATAGATTTAGAAATGGCAGAAATGGCAGACACTTTATAGGGGTAGATGAATAGAATATCGTGCCTAGAGACAAGAAAATTTGAGTTCAAATCCTTCTTCCAACAGTGACTCT
Organism: Gracilinanus agilis; assembly: GCF_016433145.1. Classification (NCBI taxonomy): domain Eukaryota; kingdom Metazoa; phylum Chordata; class Mammalia; order Didelphimorphia; family Didelphidae; genus Gracilinanus; species Gracilinanus agilis. The sequence continues at coordinate 568,404,976 of NC_058132.1, read as the reverse complement.
GTGTGACCATAAGCAGGTCACGTAAACATTTTTGCCTCAGTTTCCTCATTTGTTAAATGATCTAGACCTAAAAATGGAAAACCACTCAGTCTATTTGCAAAGAAAACACCAAATGTGATCATGAAGAATCAGGCATGACTGAACAAAAAGGACTTTAGAAGTTTTTTAGCTTGGATTCAGCATTTTATAGCTGAGGAATTTGAGGCACAAGGAGGTTGTTATTTGTCCAAGATTACAGAAATAATATGTCTTAGATAATATGTTTTTTTTTATCCTGGGACTCCGTTCTAGGAGCATAGGGCCACAACCAGTAGGCAATGGGGCACACAGTCGCTCAGGGTCACCCAGCTGGGAAGTGTCTGAGCCCGGACTTGAACCTAGGACCTTTCATCTCTAGGCCTGGCTCTCAATCCACTGAGCTAGCCCAGCTGCCCCTACTTTAGGTTGCAGTTTCTTTAGCAGATGTAGTTTTTACAGGGTGGGGTTGCTAGCCCCACGCCCAACCCTCCTCCTTTTTTCCTCTGGGCTATAGATGTAGAACTATTCAATTTATTTTTTGTACTTTTTTTAACTTTCCCTGTACTTGATAAACCATAATTCTCATCTTGATGAAATTACTCATGGTATATAAACATGAAGCACTGATGTAGTCATTACACATTTGATCTCTTTTATTTTTCAATCCCAAAACATGTTTCCTAGCATGTTATGCACTCTTCTGTGTTTATCTTATATAAGGTGTCTCATATCAATGAACATCTAACATTATTTCTTTTCTAATCTATAATGAATGAATCCATATTGCTTTTATGAAAAATGATTAACACTTCTTTTTAGTTTTTGAAGATCTTCCCTACATGACCTGCACTCATCTATCCAATATCAACAAACTGGCTATTAAAAAGTCATAAGTATATGCAAAGCTATATACATTACTTATTCTTATAGACTATAGTGACTCTCCCTGACTAACTCTGTATTTCAAAGATCCCTCAAGCTACCTTTCCCTAAGGTATTAGTAACTCTATATTATGGGTTAGTAAATATAATACAGGTTAACCACAATGCCTATTTACAGATGGAAGTTACCTTGATGTCTACCAAATCAAAAAACAAACAATGGATCTTTTGATATGCTAGAGATGCTAGGATACCCTACCATTATATATAGCTATTCAAATGTAATATGTACATATAATACATATATACAAAAGAGACTCTCATTTATTTACATGAGGTCTTTGTCAAAAGATGAACAATCAGTTTGTGTTGTGTTCAATGAACTAAAGAGTACTGATGCATGCCCATACTTACCCTTACTGCCCAGATCTTCTGGCCCACTGGAGAAACACAATTCTCCATGTGTAGCCTATGTAGTGTGGCATGCAAACTACCATGTGATGTCTCATATGTGCAATGTATATTTATAACATGATATTACTGCTCCACGTATTTCTTCCTTCCAGTCCTCTTCCTGCACAGTACTTAATAAAGATTACGACACTCTCATGATTGTCCATTCCTTCATGCTGCCTCCGCTGTGAAGTTCTGCAGCTTGTAGCTTCTGGGTTCTTCTTTTCTTCATCTGTATCGCATGCATACTTGTCTGTTGTCTATCATCTTGTCAGGTGGTTGGCTTGTCACCTTCTTAATCAGGAACAATAGTTGTTGTGATGTAATTGTGTTAACTTTGTGGTGTTTTGTGTTGTAAAAAATTTTGCAATTTTTTTTTCTTTTTTCCATCTTTTCCTTTTTAAGATTTCAAGCAGTTCATTCATTTTTAACAGAACCGTCTGTCTGCTGTGGATCTGGCAGTGCATTCATTTCATTTTGCTCTAAGTCAAGAGGTTCTTCATGGTGTTCTTCATGTACAGCATGTTCTTTTACAGGTTTCACATGTGTGATATGGAATCAAAGGTCTCTATTCTCAACTTTTACACAAGTTGGGCTAGTCAATAGTATTTTATAAGGCCCAACCCATTTAGGGTCTAGAACAGATTTTCTTGTAAAGTTCCTTATGTAGACCATGTCTTTCAGTTTAAGCTGATGTAAGCTAAAGTCTAAAGGCATTCTCTGGGTTAACAAGCCACGTTTGTTCAATTCATCCAGTCTCTTCTTTAAAGCTTTTATATATCTATATAGCTGACATTCAGCTCCAATGTGTGACAAGAGAGCTGACTTCCGGGGTGAACTATGCCATGGAGAGTGCCCATAGAGGAGTTCATATGGTGACAATCGTGTATCACTACAGGGTTGACTTCTTAAATAAAAAAGAACAATGGGGAGTGCTTGTACCCATTTCAGATGGCTTTCAGAACACACTTTCCCAATCAGAGTTTTAATTCTCTTATTGCAGACTTCAATCTGCCCTGAGGATGAGGGGTGATAGATTGAATGTAAGCTTCTCTTTATCCCCAAGGTCTTATAAATCTCATGCAAGATGTTTTGGTAAAAGTGTGACCCATGGTCCGAATCAATTCTAGCTGGTACAATCTCCCTCAGAAGTGTCTTCACCACAAAGGCTGCGTTGTTTTTCTTTGCAGGGAACACTTCTGGCCATCGAGTCAACCTGTCAATGATGATTAGGGCATATTTGTATCCTTGACAATTGGGCATTGATATATAATCAATCTGCAAGCACTCAAACAGGGTATATGCCAATTGTATGCCTCCTAGTCCTTTAATTCTGGTCACGCCCAGATCAGAAGATTTCTTAACCATTAGGGCTGCAACTGCAATTGCTCTCATACATGGTGGCATCCCCTGAGCCACAACATCTAGCTGGGAGCTGTAATAGGCTGTTGGTCTGAACTGATCCCCAAGAGTCTACATCAATACAGCACTGACTATTCCCTTGTCCTCATGCACAAACAAGTAAAATGGTTTTGCATGGTCAGGGATACCAAGTGCAAGACTGGACAACCCAGCTGTTTTCAGTTTTTCTATCACATGCTTGTGCTCCTGTGTCAGTTTTAAAGCTTCCTGGTCAAGTCTGTTAGAGGTTTTGAGATCAGACTGTAACCAGGTATCCATTGTCTACAGTAACCTGCATGGAGCTGCTTCTTGATCTTAGGCATGCACAGCTTCTATATAAGTACAATTCTCTTTTTGGGAAATCCGTCTTATACCCTTCTCCAACACGAAGCCGAGGTACTCGACTCTGGGCAAAACCCACTGAATTTTATTTTTTGAAATCTTGTGTCCCCTTTTGCAGAGCTCTTGCAACAGATATTTGCTGTCCCTTTGACACACTCGAGCACTTGGTGACATTAGCAAAAGGTCATCCACATAATGCATTAGCTTGCTCTCAGTGAATATGATGGACTCAAGATCCCTTTGAAGGATCTGGCAAAAGATATTTGCACTTTCAGCAAACCCCTGTGGAATTCTTGTCCAACAGAGTTGTTTACCTTCCAGGAAAATGCAAAAATCTTCTGACTGGACTCATGCAGGGGTACAGTAAAGTATGCACAGCACAGGTCCATGACCATGAACCAGGATGCGTTACTTGGAATTTTGGTGATGATATTTGCCGGGCTAGGTACCACTGCATGTCCCTTCTTAACAAAGTTGTTCACTGCTCTCAGATCCTGCACAAAACACCATTGAGTTTTGCCATTTGGATCTTTCTTTGGCTTCTTAATGAGCAAAATAGGTGTGTTGTACTCAGATATAATATAGACCAAAATGCCTTGTTCCAGGAGACTTTGGATAATGGGCCTGATACCCTCTGTGGCCTCTTTGCTCAACCTATACTGAGGGATTCTAGGTGGAGTTCCCTCTTTCACCTCAATCTTAACAGGGGTGGCAGATTTCAAAATTCCCACATTGGTTGAATGCTTAGCCCAAACTGCCTCTGGGATATCTTTCAGTATTTCAAAGATACTCCCCATATGTTGTTCCTCCTCATCACTCTCCACTTGCCCTAGGAATAGCAAGGCTAGTGCTTGAGTGACTGTTTGGATAAGTGAAGGAATATCTGGCCTGACTTATCACACTGGATAGTGGCACCTAACTTACAGAGAACATCCCTCCCCAGGAGGTTGGATGGACATCCAGGTATCAACAAAAAGGAATTATAAAGTTATTGGGCCTATCTTCACCATCTTGGATCTTACCTTGGGCACCAACTCCATTTGCCCAGTGGCTCCTTTTACTCTCACAGACCCCATTAGTGAACAATTTTCTGGTGCTGATGTCAACACAGACCGGGTTGCTCCAGTATCAATAAGAGCAGGATAGATTTGATCTCCTATTGTCACCATAACCAAAAGTTCCCTGTCTTTACCTGTCTGATCAACAGGTACCAAAGGTGTATCTATCTCGATGTCCCCCAAATCCCATTGATCTTTTTCTAGGAGTTCTGTCTGTGCTGGCTCAGGATTCTGTGAGTGTAATGATGGTAAGTCTCCTTCAAAAGTGGCTTGTTGGACTGCCAATGCCTGAATTGGCATCCTTGGACTTTTCATGGGCCTATCAGTGTCAAAGTGTATCTCAGTTTTCCCAGACCATGAGTAAGGTAGAGAGTCCTTCTCTTCACTGAACATGCTTTGCTTGACTTGTGCAAAGTTAGATTCATGAGAGGTATTTCTCTGCATTAAAGGAAATTCTTCAGAATTGGGAATGTGTTTTTGGTTCATTACTACATCCCAAACCTGTGAATCTACACTTTCTTCTTGTATTGGTTCCCTAGACTCCATTTCAGTAACAGGAAACTTAACTCTAGATGTATTTTGCATAGGAAACAAAGTCAGTGTTGTAGATTCTTCCTTTGTCCCTATTGGTGTCCTTTTGTTCCTCTCTTGGCTATTGACATTTATGGAACTGAATTCCTTTAAATGCATTAACTCAGAATCTACTCCAAAGGCAGCTCTCTCTGGAGTATCACAGGCTTGAAAGTGTACTACATCTTCATGCACTTGACTCTGAAGTAGGCTTGGTACAAATTCCCTAGCTCCAGGATCTAGCTTTAAAATTCCTCCAGTATTGTAACTACTAGACTTTCCACTTTCCCTTCCTGCTTCCCTAGTTGGTGATAGAGAAGAGGTTGTGCCTGCACCTGAGAATTCAGCACTTTCCTTCTAAATGGTCTGCAGGAGCTCATCTCCCTTGTTGACACTGTCCATTTCCAAGAGATCCCCATTAGAACACCTCTCCATTATCATTGCCCTTGCTGCTTGGCCTTGCTGTACATGTAAATGATCCACACTCTTACTACAGAATGTTTCTGTCCCCCAATAGCGAGAATCAAGGAATGCTATCTTCTTCAAGCTTTTATCAAGAAGTTATGCAGATGTGCCTGGTTTTCTGTCAGTATCCCCACATCACTGTTTCCTTTCCCATAAATTCTCTCCTTAATTTCTATTATCTCCTCCTCCATTTGCAACTCCTCCTCAGTCATATCCTTGTAACTTTGTGTTACCTCCACCAACCCATAATTCATAATTTCTTCTGCACCCATTTTGTCTTTCCCACATTCCTCTGCCACATCATTGTCACTGCCCTTATCCATTCTGGCAACAACTAAGGCTGCTTTCTCGGTTCATAAGGTACAAGATCTAGCTCCTTGGGACAGATATTCCTCCATCTTTGACAAGCTTGGGGAATTACTAAACTTGGCACAGTCATGGTCACAACATTTGACATTCACCTTATCACTGTATCTGCTGTTGTCCCTGTTATTATTATTATTGGTGCTGTTACTATATCTGGAATTATAGTATGTGTTCCTCCTGTTGTTATTATTATTACTCCTATTTTCAAAGTTAATCTGGGACTTAAACCTACAATCCTGAACCACGTGGCCAAGTTTGGAGTATAGGAAACATATTTTAACTGCATTGTTTGCACTGCCAGTAGAAGATTGCCTAGGCCTGCTCTGGATCCTCTGATTGTTGGCCATCAGAGCAATATTTTTAATTTCTTCTACCTCCCTGGACTTCTGAGCTTCCTTCAATTGCTTTTTGAGCTCAGCAATCTCCCTATCTTTATAAGAGGTCTTAGATGGTTTAGATTCACTATCCCTAAAGTCATGGACATAAGCAGCTGCTCTCCTCAACTCCTCAATGGGCATGATCTCCCATTGTGGGCAATGTAGTTTAAAATATGTCTGGATGTAGTTCAGACTACCCTTCACAAATTGCCTTCTGATATGCTAAATGTTGTCCTCAGCAGTCATGTCCCTAAAACCCAGGATAGTCTCCCCAGTTTCTAACAATCTGTCCAGATAAATACTCAGGTGTTCCTCCTTCCCCTGTCTCAACTTTTCAAAAGAGCCCCATGCATTCCATCTTCTAGCATGAAGCCTTATTGCTTCTGCCAAGACCTCCCTGCACCTCCTAAGGTATGACATATTGACATGGGACAAGAGCTCCAAATCTTGATGATGTTCTGGCCATGATGCAAGATTGGGTTTGCTCCTCATTTCAGCAATAAACTTCGCCTTCTCGCTAGGGGTAAACAATTCTGATAACAGGAGTTCTGTGTCCTCGATATTTGGATTGTAAAGCCTGACTGCCCTTTTAAATTCCTTGATTGCCTTGTGTGGATTTACAAAAAACTGGGGGAACCTCCTTTTTAAAATTTCTAGATCCCCCCCAGTAAAAGGTTGTAGCCCTTTACATGAATGATTCCAGCATCTGGTTGCACAATTGTCCTATCTGTTATCGGAAGGATAGTTACAGGAACTGCTTCTGCCCCTGCAACTTCTTGCTGTTTGGGGCTTTCATTTTTAATCTGTTGCTTTATCTCACCCCCCTTCTTTGTTGTGACCGTATTCTCTATTATTTCCAATTGCATAATCATCTTGGCATCTAATTCCTTCCCTTCTCTGATCTGTTTATCTCTATCAGTGTCTTCATGTGTTCTAACATTTGTTCCACAACCGGGTTAGTAACTTCAGCCTCTCCAAATGTGAAAGCCAGCACCTTCCTCAAAATCATTAGGGCCCCATAGCAAGTTGCAGTCATGGCTACCCTTTATGGTACATAAGCTAAGGTATCACCCACTGTTATCATTAGCCAAAGGTAAGTGTCATAGATCTCTATCACCCTTTTGAAAAATTGAGGAACTGTGATAAGCCAAAATGTGGCACAAGTCTGCCAAATCCCATACAGCAAGACCCCAGAGCATCCCAAAGTAACAACTGTCCTATTGATCATACTGGCTATATATATATATATCCCTTCCCCACTAGGTTCTAGAGTAAAAATCCTAGTCTGGCTGGCCAAAACTGTTATGTTGATAATAAAAGATATTTTGGAGAAGCAGATAATTATGCCAGGGCCATTAACTTTCAAGTCACTTTTTCTCATAGACTCTGACTGACAGGCTTCAATATGAAAGGAGGGGGTTAGACACTCCTGGCTCTCAAACCCCTCCCCCCAATAAGTTGAGGTTTCAGTTGGAAAATGGAGACAATCTGAGGTACTTCTAGCAAGGTCTGTTGAGGCTAAACTCTAATGATGTTCCCCTTTTCTTTAACTTATATTCCTCACAGGTCTGATAGAGTAATAAGTAGAAGCTATTTGTCTAAGTATTGAGGTCTGAGATGGATTTGATCTTCATAAAACTGGCAGCTGAGAGGATTCAAGCTAGGATGGTAACTATGAGCTGTGAGTATCCCCAAATAATTCTTAGGCACATATATTGAAGGTAAAGCTTATATTAAGAAGGAAAAGGGAAAAGCTAGAGTGGGTAATTAGTTTTAAGATGAGGGAGAGGATGACCCTGATCTGTTAGGTTGAAGCTGCCATTCCCCCCACACCACACACACAGGAGGGGGTGAAGGCACTTGGCTAAACTGGCTTTCTTGTTATAATGAATATATCTAATCTCTAAATAATTGTTGTATTGATGTTGGTAAGGACTAATCCTCTTAAGCAGGCTAACTCCTGAGTAACAACCAAGATGGCTTTGCCACAATGGCCACTCAGGTGAACCCCCCAAGTCAGGAGCAGTAAGCAGTGATCCTCTCACCTCAACCCCTAGAAAGCAACTGCCTTAACTCCCTCTCAACTGCCCCCTCACCCAAAGTTCTCCAGGTGAGGTCCCCTGGAATTCTGGGTGAGGCTGACCCTGTATTTTGCAGGGATTCCATGCTGCCATCTCTACTTTACAGATATGCTCTGCCATCATTTCTTTTATTCTGGCATTGTTATTAAAAATTCAAAGGGAGACACATAACACTCATGATTATTCAAAACAATTTGTTTTATGAATTGCTATAGCTGAGTAATTCATTATCTATGTGTGAGTCTGGTTTTGTTGATCCTCTTCTTAGGCTGGTCTCTCAACAGTAGATATTGCTTATTGGCCAATGGAAGCTCAAGGTCCTTCAAACGCCTTGGAAGAATGTACTCCACTGCTGTAGTCTTTGAGGACCAAGGATCATCACATCACAGTAAGGCACTGAAGCCTATGTTATAGGCTCACGAGTTCATTAAACTAAAACTAGAAGGCATGTGAGAGGTCATGTAGAATTGGTCCTTCATTTTCAAAGGAGGAAAATGAGATCTGGAGAGGTTAACTGATTTGTCCAAATGTCCAAAAGGTAATTTAGTTAGTGGCAGGATTCAAATTCATATCCAGAAATGTCAAGTTCCGTGTTCTGTCCACTGCTCCACATTAATATTAAAAAATAGAGTTATTTCAACTGTTGTAGGAGAAAGGTAATGTTACTGACATAATTTAATAATCTATTGGACACATGTGCTGGTGCCCAATAAGATTAATTTGTAAGTTAAAACTGAGTAGATTATAACTTCTTAGTGCCCATATAACCAAATATGTATATAATGCAGAAAAGTGCAATTAATAATACATTGCAGTTAAGAAAGAATGATAAGTATTACTAGGAAGAATGTAGCTTATGGGCATACACTACTTTGAATGGATAGAATATTAGTTCAAAAATATCTCTCGGAGGAATTCAGATTTGTAATGGATAAACAGCTGATTAATACACTGATAATATTAACTGACTATTCTGACAGTATATGGATTTAATGATTTAGTAATTATTCAAAACTATGTCCTACCATATTACAGGTTAAAAAGGATACTTATTTAGTGACTAATTGCATTTAGCATAAGCAAATGCAATATACGTAGCTCTGGAACACAGAGAAACACATGATAAAAGTTAGTTCCCATAGTCTAAAAAGGAACCTCTTGAATTGAATCCTGAGATTTAGCACTGGGTGAAGCAAAGAGAGGGTGATAAGCCATAATGGTACTAGTTCAGTAGATTGAAAGGCAAAATGTATTGATAGTGCGATATCAGTCTGTTGTCTGATAGTTGGCTAGATAGGCATGTTCCAGTGATTTCTTTGAATGGCAACTAAGTCTGGGATGTCTATGAAACTAGAACTATTTCTACTTGTATTCTATCTAATCAAACATAAAGAGCATGTCTGTGGGTGGAACTGATTATACCTGATATTAGTGAATGGAAAATGAAGGCTTATTTCTTCCCTGACTTTCTCTCTACCATTCGTAAATGTTTTCTATAAAACTTCCCTATTTTTTCTGACCTGATCACTAGTTCTGATCTTGGCAGTAACTTTAAAACTATTTTATTTTTTATACAAAAGGATAACTAATCATAACCTCTATGTCATTTGTGTCTGTTATTAATTTCACAACGATTATAGAGTAGATAGCAAATGGCTTAGATTTGGCATTGAGAAAGAAAGAGAGTATTGACCCTTTTGTCTAAGATAGAGTTTTTAACTCAGCTTGGAGACTCAAATTTATCCTAGATAATTTTATAATTTGTTTTATTAATAAATTTTCTTCACCTTTCCAAAGGGAGAATTTAAACATCATTCATGACTTATTTGTCAAACTAAACGTAAGTCAGGTACCTCTGGTGGTCTGGTAAGGGTAATGAAAATCCTTGGACCACATTATTTACATTGATTGTTTTTCCTTAGATATTGGTCAATTGAGAAGGAAGAAGGACTAAGGATTATCTTTGTCCAATAGAAAGAGAACAATATGGTTTGCTTTAGAGCGGTCATGATCCTAACCAGCTTCCTAGAGAACCAGGCTTTCCCTTCAAAACCTTTTTAAGGGACATGTATTCTGTATGGGTTAAACTGTTATTTCTTAATATATATATATTTTTTCATATTGCTGATTACCTAACTGAGACAATGTGCTTTGTCACCTTCTGAGTTCACTTTCAATTTGACTCTGTTTTCAGAATTATTGCTCTGTCCATCTCTGCCCTCGGCTCTTGGGGCCCTTTCAGTTATTTGCACAAGATTGGCTTTTCCAGGTTTTATTTAATAGAAGAAAAGAAATTAAACCAGTTAAAAAATAATATGCAATAAGGTAGTTAATTCTTACCAGTGAAGGGAATCTCTCAAGTTATAAACTATAGATTCTTTAACTCCTATATTAAAAGGTCCAATAGGCTTGCTTTCAAAATTCTAATATCTAATAACATGGAAATAGATCTTGATCAATGACACATGTAAAACCCAGTGGAATTGCTCATTGGCTATGGGAGGGGGTGGGAATAGGAGAGGAAAAGAACATGATTCATGTAACCATGGAAATATATTCTATATATTAATATATGTTATAAAATATATGTATTACTCACATTTATTTATTTAATTATATCTTAAGTGTGGGTGAAAAATATATTAAATAAAGTTTAAAAATTCTAATATCTCTTGGATGGGTATGACATGGGGGCATGTATACTCCCTCTTGTGATCAAAAATAAGAAAGAAGTCATCTTTTTAGATTATTCTGAAACTAAATATGTAATTTGTCCATTTTTGTTTCTAGTCAAGGTATGAGGCCCACTCTTCCAAGTTAAAATTCTCATTGTGTCTCTGTCTCTGTCTCCTTATCTCTATTTCTCCCTATTTGTTTTTCTCCATTCTGCACCTCTAATTCCCACTTACAATCATGAACTTTCTAGTATGGCATGAAGACTTTGCAATATTCAAGTTAGGATATTTTACAATGTCTTACTTAACTATATAGCTAAAAATCTACCTCCATCATAGCAGAGAAAAAAAAAGTAATACACACAAGGTTTTTAACATTTAAAATAAGAAAAATTCAAATACATGCCTTGATCTCTATCACTCCTCATGCCAACAATACACATGTCATTTTTCCTAAATCTCCATTATTTTAAATTGTAGGACTATTATCAACTTAAATAAAACCCCAAACATATATCTAAAATACAAAGTTAAAATAAGATAAAATGAATTTCAACTTTAAATATAGATTGATACATAGATATAGATATAAATATACATCAGACATTATACTTTGACTACATTAGTCTGCAAATAAGTCTCCATTACAGAGATAAATTTAGAATCTTATCTTATGACAACTAGCCCATGTTAATGAAGAATAATGTAATAATAACTCAAAATGACTTTTCTAATCTTGGTATTTATCAGCCTTTGGATGTGACATGATATTGACTTTAGGCAATGTGTTTGCACTTCCTCAGTTTTGATGTTTCCTAACCTTCTCTGACATTTCTTCTGACCCTTTAAGGCAGTTTCTCTTCAGCCCTATCCAATATTTCCACAGCTTCCTGGCTGTACTTCAACACTTTTGGATGTCTTCCCAGATGATTCATAAAAAAATATATTAGAATAAGAACCTTAGGGTCACAATCTGAGAAGAGGGAATTATGAAGGGCAAAATAAGGCCATCCAGTCCAGAAGTCATCCAAGAAGTAACGGAGGGATGTGTGTTGAAGGAAAATGTCATTGTAGAGAACAAAATAAGCGCATATGAGAATTTAACAGAGAAAAATAAATCATTCAAAGATACAAAAAATAGTTCTCAGTGGGGATGTTTTTTCTATTGGAGTTTTTATTTTAATAGTAACTTTGGGGTTGCTTGGTTCTTATGAGATTCTTTCCAATACTGTATACAATGAGAAATTGATATATCCAAAGAAAGCTAAATGTCTCCATAATTTTCCTCTGAGGTTCATGAAGTAGTGAGAGGAAGGCCCCAGGAGATGAAAAGAAAGAATACAATACTATACTCGAGTTTTTCTCTAAAACTATACATCTCTTGGTAGATTTTTATCTGAAGTAATCGTGTAAAGAAATATTTTTAAACTAAAGTCCTCATGGGGAATAGTTGGGCTCTCAAAATAAGTCTCTTGCAAACTGAAATGGCATCTCACTCTAGTGAGTCAATAAATATAAATATGCCACATATCTTCATTTTATTTATCCATAGGGGCTATGGCAGCATTTTCTGAGTTGAATATAAGGTATTTTTACCTACCTGCGCCTCAAAAACCACAAACAGTATGCTGCACACAGTGAATATTAAGGAAAGCCCTTATTCTAAAGAAAGCAGGCATGGAACTATAGGATAAAACTGGATGAAATTATAATCAGAGAATCCCTAAATTTAATTTTTGGAAGTGACCTCTTAGGCCATCTAGTAGAGTGCTACATGAAAAGGATTCATAATATATTATACTGGACAAAGGCAATCTTTTTCATTGTTCTCATGTTATAGCTGAGGAAACCAAGGCTGAGAGAGTTTGATCAACTTCATTAAAATCATAAAGGCATTAAATGACACCTCCAGGCCTCTGATGGAAAACAAAACAAAACAAAACAAAAAAAAAACCCACAAACTTCTTTTTCATTGTACCATGCACTTGCCTACATGACTGTAGGAACGCACATCTCCCCTTCCTTTGCTTTATATTATTCCATCACTATCTTGGCCTGAAATTCCTCTTCCCGATTCTAGTCTTTGTTTAAGGACTTCCAGTGATGACCCCATCACAACTTGCTTAGGTATCTTATTACAGTATTGGATATCTATATTTGTTAAATTATATTTTTCTTACATTAAAACTAAATTTACCTATTTTCAATTTTGACTTATAGTTCATTGTTTTGCCCTCTGGTTCTAGACAATACCAAGATTAATTATTATTTTCTGTGTTGCTATTGTCATTTTTTAGTAAATTTTCAGTCATGTATGCCTAATAATGGCCACTTTTGAGGTTTTCTTGGCAAAGATATTGGAATATTTTGCCAATTACTTCTCTGCCTCATTCTTACAGATAAGGAAACTGAGGAAAATGGAGATAAGCGATTTACTGAAGCCTCATCTTCCTGATCCATGATGACTCTTCAAATACATGAATATGGTCATCATTTCTCACAAACACACTTCAAGATTCATTTGGGATTAATCAATATAGGCCTATACAAACATAGCAAGTGATGGAAGACAGGCCAAGTTTGGGAAAATCACTTAACTATATTAGGTTTCAACAGTTCATATATGATGGTAAGATTAAACCAAGATCTTGAGTTCTCTTCTAATTAAAATTCTACATTTATACAATGTTTTGTTTATAAAAATGACTAGCATAGTGAATGTGTGTGTGTATATATGTGTGTAATAAAATGATTGTGTAAAATGTTGGTGTAAAATACTGGATCCCTGGGATGAAGTTAGCATTTACCTACTCTATCAAGTTGTAGACTAGAACAAGGCCTTTCTGTATCATCTTCATGGAGAAAAGAGCACTTGGATTATTATTAAGGAATTTTTAATGTTGGTTCTGCTACTTATTACTCAAGCAATCTTGTTATATTCTTTGTACCACTGTCCTCTTCAAATAGATCATGGTGCATTGTAGGTATTTAATAAGTATTCTGATTTACTAATTTCAAGCCTGTGCCTCAGTTTTCTGAGGTGTTGAGAAGGAGTTGGAATACATGGAGAATTTTTTAATATGAAAAATAAAAGAAACAGAAGGAGGACCCAAGATGTCAGTGTAGAAGTGATTAGGTGGTCTCTCCTAACATTTTCCTTCAAATAACTTTAAAACAGTGCCTCAAATAGAAATCTAGAGTGAAAGAGCCAAGAAAATGTTGGAAGGAGAGATTTGTGACATAAAGGTAGAGGCTGGAATGGAGCCCATGTGGATGCCACATCAGTGGTGGGAATAGGTAGTGGCAATAGAAGAAGCAGTTTGGGGATCTCTCAAGCCAGAAATTATAAGAATATCTAGTAATTAGGTAGAAAGGGATGATAAGAAACAATTGTACTAATACTAGATCTAAGAATAGAAGCTGTTTGGTAAATTTATATTCTTCACTTTTGGGGTCACAGTTCAAAGGAAAAGAAGAACACATTTTTTCAAATGGAAGAAGGATCCCTGAAGAACTGTATGATTATAATGAGAAGGGAGTAGGGATTTTCATGATTATTATATAATATATGATATAATATATGTTGCAGGTCCAAAATGTCAAAGGACTTTCCTATGGAAAGACTGGAGAGAAAACCAGAAGATCATAAGGAATGGAGGAAATAAGGGTCTGGGAAATTAAAGGTTTATCTCTATGATTCTGAGCCTTTTCTCCCCCTTCACACCTTCATAAAGATCTCTGGCTATTTCTCTGGGGTCCCCAGTGCTGAGGGGTATTTTCACTTTGAGTATAGTGTAGACAAAACTCATTTTGGGAATTTGGCTTGAGTTACCATTTGCCTCATTTGAATTAATATTTGTAAATGCATTTCTATTATTGTTATTATTTCTAGAATTGTTATTATTTCTATTTGCCTGATTCTACTTCCTATAGTCCATCATTACATGATTGCTTTTTTTTTAAACCTCAACTTCTGTGTATTGGCTCATAGGTGGAAGAGTGGTAACGGTGGGCAATTAGGGTCAAGTGACTTGCCCAGGGTCACACAGCTGGGAAGTGTCTGAGGCCAGAATTGAACCTAGGACCTCATATCTCTAAGCCTGGCTATCAATCTACTGAGCTACCCAGCTGCCCCCATGACTGATTTTTTAAAAGAAGTAACATATTCTTAGTTGGTTTGTGAATTCCTATAAAGGGGCTATGACCACTCCTCAATATCCATTTCCTTTTTTAAATTTTTTCTATTAGTACTTTTATTTCCTTCCTTAATGTCTCCACTAAATGACTATTGTCTTCATCTTTATTTTTATGGACTTTAAAGACATAAAATGCTACTCTTCTCAATTCCTCAAAATCATATTAGCCCAGTTTGAACAGTTAGTCTTAAAATAGTCTTTCATCACTTTACAACAGTTTTTTGCAAACTGTCTTCTTAATTGTCTGACATCCCTTTCTTTGGAAAGAATGAGGTCTATATATCTACCTCCCAGCTCAATAAGTCTATCCATGAACTGGGAGGGATTTTCATCATGCTTTTGCTTAAGATTTTCAAATTTTACCCATGTACCAAGCCTATTAGAACAAGCTTTCATTGTTTTCATTAATGTCTTTCTAGCCTTGCATAATTTCAAGTAATATTCCTCTTTATTCAAATTCCATTTTGGGTCTTCCTGTGGCCAATGAATTTCTCTCCTTCTCTGGGCCTGATTAACAAGAGAAACAATTTTATTGTTTTCTCTTTCCAGGCAGAGAAAAGCTGAGTAAGGTAATAGAGAAGTTTGTCTTGGCAAGAGCAAAAAGGGAGAGGAAAAGTCTGGGTAGGCTTAAATGTTCAGGGGGTATAGGGAGATGAATCTTCCTTCTGAATATTGAGATTAATCAAACTTTTCTCAATGTTTTCTATCTGAGTCTTGATATTAATCAAGCTAACTTTCTGTTGTTTTTTTTCCCTTGAGGATAAATAGATAACTTGCAAGGAATCCAATTAGTATAAGCACACCCGGAACAGTACTAAACAAAGCCATTCTGAAACTGCGAACTGTTCGAACTCAGTAAACTTCTCTGGGAACAGGAGTTGTTTCAGATAGGTAGGAAAATGTTTTCGCAGAGAATGGTCCATGCTTTGAGCATCATACTCAGTTGCCTATTTTAAATCTCATTATTAAATTGCTTGCAATTCTACTTCCTGTCCATAGGAGGTGCTGGCTTAGTATGTACTGGCTAGGGGTTAGAGCTTCATAAGGCTAGTGAGCTAGGTTTTGTAAAAATTTTAGAGAAAAAAAATGGTGTAGCTTTGAGATATCCCCAAATTAGCCTTTCAGTGGAGGAGAGGTGAAAGGCCTTAGCCAGAGACTAAATTTAAGCGGGACAACAAGAAAAAGAAAAAGCTTTTTATTTTAAGCAAAATAAAATACTTTCTTATTGGCAAAAAAAAAATCTCTGCATACAGCCTGAGGTCAACTAAGTTGTTTGGAAGAGTTTGCCTCCTTCTCTTCTCCCTTTAAGATTAAAAACACCAGCAGGCCATGTATCTCCACCAGCACTTGGGAAGAGAGTTAGTATACGTAGGTGAGCAAAACATATTTGGTTATAGAGTGCAGGCTATGGGCTGTCAAGATTTTCCCTTTGTAGGCTCCGAAAACTTCTCAGGATTAAGGGAGCAGGAGTAAGATAAGGCTAAACTTTGTCAACTAAGCCCAGCAATTAACACTTTCTGACAATAAAAAATGAATAAAAAATAAAAACAAAAACAAAAACAAAACCAACTTGCCTGCACAATTGTAACTTGTGGGGTTGGGGTAGTTTCCCTAGAAGCAAAAAATAAAACACTTGATCTCCCAGGCACCAGATAGCAAGGGCTATCCAGCTATTCTCAGTCACCACTCAGCCCTGAGTTAGGTCTCACCCTTCCATTCAGGAATAAAAAGTTGCTCCCAAATGGTTCTGGGACACTTGGGCAATCAGCAGTCTTTGAGAGGCAGCAGTAGGAGAAGCTACTGGGAGTGAGGAGCATGATCTGTTGTAGGAGGCAGAGGGAGGCAGGTATGTGTGTGGGAGAGCACCTCTGCACTGCATGGCTTCCTGTGACATTCCTTTGATAAATCTGGGATGGTAAGGAAGCCTGTTGCAGTTGTAGAACTTTTCTTAGGCTGTTTTCACTGCCACTACTGCAGGGCTTCTAAAGCTTTTTAGTATCTAAACCAAAGGTAGCCTAGTTGTGCTAGATTTCAAACTAATCCAAGTGGTGGTAATCATCAAAACAATTCAGATACATTATGCAAAATGCTATCTACCTTCAGAGTGAAATTTGTGAATTCTGAATGTAGAGAGAAGCATACTTTTTTAACTTTCCTTTTTTTCTTTTATTTTTGTTGTGTTTTCTTTTGTAATATGGCTAATGTGGAAATTTTTTGCATGACCTCACATGTATAGTTGATTTGCCTTTTCAAGGACTACTCAAGGGACAGATGGAATAGAAAGAATTTGGGACTTAATTTTAAAAATAAATGTTAATTTTATTATATGTGTAATTGGGAAATATTTACTGAAAGAAAAATATATTAAAACTAAAAAAGAAAAACAACAGAAAGTATAAGTGGTATTTTGACACCCCCCACAAGTTATTTTGAGTCCCACATGAGAGTATTTGTGAAATCATTTTGTAAATCTAGAGATTTAAACAAATATAAGTTCTTTGTTACATGTATCTTATTCACATATCAAGGTTTCCTTTCTGCTTCTAAATTATGTATGTATGTATACATATATATGTGTGTATAATAACTATATATAAACAAATATCCAATTCTTAAACTCCCTTTTTTGATGTTCTAATTCTAGATAAGTATGCATACATGAATGATTATGATGATGATAATAAGAAAATGACACTTAAATAGCATTTTAAGACATGTAAAGCATTTTATAAATATCCTATTTTAATTTATCTTCAAACTCTTTCTGACAGATAAGTGTTATTTTTATCCTCATTTTATACATGAAGAAAGTAAAGTGGACAGAGTTTAAGTGACTTGATTAGCTAGTAAGTTTCTGAGGTTAAATTTGAACTTAAATGTTCCTGATACCTATCCAGTGACCTCTGAGTTTTAGCCTGAATGGCTGTCCCATAAAGTTCTGTGACATAAAGGAGATAGGACAAATAAACCTTGAAGTAAAAAATAAAATATATATTTGTCTACTTATGTTTCCTTATATTTTTTGCTCTTTTATGCTGGGTAAGAGAATATTGGAAAAAAATAAGTAACGAACTTTTCAGATTTAGACTTTTGCCTTTTGTCTTTTGACTATTTTCTTCTGAGAGAAAAAGAAAAATGTATGTCTCTGCCATGGTGAAATCAAATTCAGTTTTTATATGATTTTCCATGTATTTTCATGAAAACTATTTGCCCCTTGATATTGTTCCCTATCTTTATTTGTGCCCCAATATCCCAAGATAGATAGGAACAGAGGAAACAGAGAGTTTGAAAGGGCAGGACCTGAATAAACACCTCAGGACAAATTTTGGACATTTTAAAATATCCATTTTATCACATGATTGTGCTACTATACAATGCACAGATCACCATGGCTATACAGATAAACAAGTGGGTTTCCAGAACTGCTGTCACTGAAAAAGGGATTATGTTTTGGCACTCTGGACTTAACTACATTTGGCTTGGAAGGAGAAAAATGTATTCCACTCAGGTTCATTTTCACAACTAACCTAGTTGGCTAAGAACATCCAGATCTTGGACTTGGCTCACATGACCTCCAATAGAACAAGACCATTTCTTTATTAATATTATTTCAGTTATTGAGTTAATCTGCTTCCATGGATTAAATTCTTTTTTTATTATTATTTACAAATTTATTAATCTAGCCCAAATCTTCTTTCTAACTTCTACTCATATTGCCTCTATACCAGGGATCATCAACTTATGGCTCTCGAGCCATATCTGGCTTTTTTGAGGGCCAGATATGGCTCTTTCTGCAGGAGCCATAAAGTCAATTTTTTTTTCAGGCGCTGTTACAGGAGTGTGCACTGTGAGCACTGCACGGCTCTCACGAAAATACATTTTAAAAAATGTGGCATTTATGGCTCTCACGACCAAAAAGGTTGCGACCCCTGCTCTATACTATTGGATATAGTCAAACAGATGTTCTGTAAACAACTTAACTAAATATATCCAGAACTGAACTTATATTTTCCCCAAGAATGTACCTCTTCTCAATTATTATATTAGTACCATGGCATACTTTTCTCAGTTATCAAAGCTCATAAACCATGTCATCTGTGATATCAAATTTCTTTCTAAATCTTGTCAATTCTACCTTTGCAACATGTCTTGTTGTTCTTATATATATGTTCTTATCACTCGTGACACTGCCACCATACTACAACAGGACTTCATTACCTTAAACATATACTCTTTATTCTCATTGCCTCAAGTTTTTCCCTACTCTGATTTATCCTCCATTCATTTATTAAATTCATTTACCTAAAGCTCATTGCTAACCATTTCATAATTGTTCAACATGCTCTTTTATGCTGTACAAAATACAGGCTCTACAATAAAATATAAAATATTCTCATTATCATTCAAAGCCTTATATAACCTGGCCCACTCCTACTTTTTCAGTTTTCTTGTATATGTTCCCCCATCAGCACTACTACAGTCCCACATATAAATATTTTCTAATCTGGTACCACTGGTCTAGTTGCTATTCCTCACAAGAAGCATTCTTTTTTTTTTACAACTCTGACATTTTTACTGCTTGTAGTCAGTGCTTGGAATTTTCTTCTCTTTATCTCTGTTTCCTGACTTCCCTACCTTCTTTCAACTACCTATTTATCTCATCTCCAAGAAGCCTTTCCAAATATTCCTTAATTTTAATACCTTTTCTCTAAGACTACCCCCAATTTACTCTTTATATAATTTTTTTCTTTCATGATTTGAATATTGTCTCCCTGTTAGACTATTACTGTCTTGAGAGCAAATATTTTTAATTTTCTTTTGACTTTCTTTATAGCTTTGGCATGTAGTAAAAATCCTGGCACATAGTCAATACTTTATAAATGCTTATTGACAGATTAGTGACTGACAACTTCTAAGTTAAGAGTCACAGAGGAAATCAGTCAAAAAGAAGAAAAATTAGAAGGGAAGGAAAGGAACTAAGATAATAATAAAGACTTTCAGAGATATGAGAACTCAGTTATCACGTAGTTCAGTGCTCTTTTTTCCCTTTTTCCTTTAAAATTTAAATTTATCAATTTAAAAAATACATTACACTCATTTCTTAATATGCCCAGCAACTCCATTAAATAGGATCATCCTTCCCTCCTTCTTTCCTCTCCTCCTTTCTCTCTCACCTCCTCCTCCTGGATTTCCTTCTTCCCAACTCCATTGTTTCCGTCCCTTGTTACTTCTCTCCTTCTTTCCTCCCTTCCCTTTTCTCTTTCCTCTTTCCTTCTTTCTTTCCTCCCTTCCTTCTTTCCTTCCTTTCTTCCTTCCTTCATTTCTTCCTTCCTTAATTCCTTCCTTCCTTTCCTCCCTTCTTCTTTTCTCCCTCCTGCAAGAAAGCAAAACTAAGATAAGGTAACCACATCTGGCCTATGCCACATTCCTCATCAAGTCTTCTGATCTGTCAAATGAGAAGAGTGAAGAAGGAGGTATATTTCCTTATTCCTTTCACAGAAACAATATTGGCCATTACTTTTAAGCATCATTCAGAGTTTTCAAAATGTCCTTTTCATTTACATTTGTTATGAATAATATTGATATAGATAGATATATTCAAAAGTATTAAAAATTTATTTAAAGTCATATTGGTAATTAAGACAGCCACATGCCTGCTAAGATCTAATTCAAATGCCCCACCATTATCTCTGCCCACCTGGCTTGTTCTGCAGGAAAGAGCACGTCTCAATCAAGTTCTGAGACTTTATACCTTTGTCTACGTAATCACACTTCCTGCCCATCTGTATTACACAAGAGGAATGATGGGAAATTTAGTTTTCAAGTCCTCTAAACATCCACAGGAAGTTTATATCAGGGACCTGAATATTAAGACTCAATAAACCCCAAAGAGCCCCAAATTCCAATAACACACATTGTTTAAGTTTATTTGTATTCTATTTTAGCTCAGTTGATTGTGCATCTGTTTATACAAGTCTTCCCATTTTTCATACTTCCTCATACACATTGCTTCTTCATATGCAATAATATTTCTTGACATTGTTCAGCAATATCATAAGTTACAGGCACGAACTTTGTTTCCAGTCATTAGCTGCCATCAAAATTCCAGCATTCTGATGTCATTGATGTAGATGTTGAAAAAAAGATGTTTAAGTTGGTTACCCAAAGTCACTGTTATTTTGTGAAGGGATAATGTATAACTTTCAGTGCAGTACTCTTTATGTATACAATGAAATACTCAGTGAGCTATTTTTGATTTTACACACTTTTAATTTGGGCGGGCTATGGTTTCATTTGTGTTGGAACACCACATAAAGAAATTTCTTCTATTCCTTCAGATTAGTATTTACGCAGGAATTCATGATTTCAGGAATTTAATTTTAAATTATTTAAACAGAGTTTAAATAACATATTCAAAATTATATAGCTAGTATGTGCCAGATGCTAGACTTGCATCCAAACCTTCACATTTTGAATCTAATTATTGCCCCCACAGAACTGTGCTGGCCCTAGGAAATTAAAATTCAATTAATAAACTTTGCATTTTATCTGAATTTTTAAAATAAGTCAAATAGAGTTTAAAAGAAGAGATAAGCTGGCGAGATAGGGGAAGATAGTATGGTATACTAGAACTAACTTCTCTCATTTGAAAACATTGATTAAGTACAGTCAGCCCTTATAGATACGAATCAGATGTTAGTTTCCTGATAGACTAGAAACATTATCCTATAAAGAAGGTACTTCTCACTCTCTGGTCTCAAGAGGATCTCTGAGCAAACTTCTAATACATCTCTGAGGTATTCCTATATCATATGTATCAGTCTAAATTGTCATCATTCAGTAGGCCAAAATATATTGAACAATATGCTAATTATCTGTACTTGAGCTCCATCCCTCAGGTATATCATCCAAAATGAATGGCACATATGTGGGAATGGTCTTTGCTTTTTTTAATATATTGTCCTTTTTTTTACATTATAGTATGAAAAATTCTCTACTTTCTTTTAAAACTAGAATGTTCATAAAAAACCAAAGTAACTAATAAACCATGTATGAAAAATATGGAAGATAGTATCCCGTATCAGTCAGAATCCTCTTGTACAATTAGATAAACTTTATATTTGTCAGTTTCAGCACAGTATCCATGACATTTTTGTTTTTAAAGTTCATTCATAATTTAAATGAATAATGCATTTTCTCATGATGGACACCCTGCACACTGGTGTCACATCACTGACAATAAGGCTGTCAGAAATGTGAGAAGGGGAAAACTAAATAAGGAATTTTTTCCTACAACCAAATGTAGCAGCAAACAGTAAACAAAAAAAATCACAAGTTAAATGTTGAATAATCCAAGATTCTCTCAATGGATTAATTAAGGGTGGGAGCTTTTATCTATGGCATAGATTTTAGGCTATTCTCCCTCCCTCCCCTAAAATATCACCACCTCCACAGTATGTCTAATAAAGATTGCTGTGTCCTTTCAATGAAGGGAAAATTAAGTCCTAACTATATGTTGTATGAGAGACAGTGAAGAAGGAAAAAACAAAACAAAACAAAAAACATTGATCTTGGCATCAGAAAACTTGGACTCAAGCTCTGGGTCCACAAATTACTAGGAGAATGACTAGGCAAGTTTCCTTAACTCTGAGATGATTATATTCATCCTTAAAATAGTCATTAATTCCTATACAACCTACCACTTGGATGCTATTTTAAATGAAACACTATAGAAATGAGTTAAAATTGTTACTATATGTCTGTTCTTCCCTATAGAGTAAAAAAAAGAAGGTACAGTATGGAGCTAGTTGTAACTGATTCTCCCCCCCAAAAAATAAAAATAAATTAATATAAAGAAAGAAAGAAAGAATAAAGACATCAAAAAGAAATTGATCCCAAATTATGGAGTGAATTAATATTTGACTTCATCTCCACACCTTTAAGATGAAAAATTTGGACTTATTAATATTTGAATTTCTTTTATAACTCTGACACATCGTCAGTCTATGACTAAAATATTACTACCCACACATGAGATAAAAAAACAAACATATTATTAAAAGGAATAAAGGGCAAATTGTTTAACTTCCATAGAAATATAAGTTCCTTTGACTTTTATTTATAGCAATAGCTAATAATAGAAAAAAATAAGATTGTCTCTATATATCATGTGTATCTCTTTCTCATAATTATCAGTCATTTTAATGGAAATTTTCCATAACATTATAATATGGGCCTAGAATTTATATACTTGTTAGTTTATAGTTTAAAATACTAGGCCTCCATATATCATTCAGTATGGAAGTATATGGACTTCTCATGGCCCAATCAATCTATTGACTGGCTGGGTAGATTTAACCTGCTCTTTTTCCCGACCTTATCATGTTTGCCCCTCCATTAGCAAAGTGAATGGAAGGAAATGTTTGGTAATAAAGTATGAAAGCACTCCATTCTCTCTAATCTTTGAAATAATAGGGTTGCACTGTGTGAAGAAAGTCAGAATAATACTTCTATGCAGAATAAAAAAAATGCAGTTTCTTCTCTGTTCCAATATTTTTTAAAGTAAACATGACCAAAGAAGGAACTGTCCATAGGGCTTCCCAGGCAACAAATTCTCCATTACTTACATAGGGATGTCCACTCTCATCCACCAAAGCATCTCCTTTAATGACTATAGAGTGCACTTAATAATTTATTTTTCTTTTAGCGATTCCATAGCATAAGGGTATAACCCAGAAAAATGTATTACTGACTTCCTCTCAGATACCAAAAGTAATAACAATCTGATGAAACAGAGAAGAAGAATAGAGAAAACTACAACATGTAAGATAAAATGGAGAGGTGGACTAAAATTTTAGCATAATTTAAATACCTTTCACAGAGCCAAAGTGCTCTCTCAATTATGAAAAGACAATTTCAGATGAAAAAAAATTGAAAGAGGCTTAGAAGGTAACAATAATAATAGCTATTATTTATATAAAACTTTGTGCTTTACAAGGCACTTTAGGAACATTATCTCATCAAAGTCTCAACTAAATCAGGTGAATACTACAAAATCCTGCCATGGACTTGTTTTGTGATCCTGGGCAATTCACACAAGGTTATCATATTCAAATTTCTCATTTGTCAACTGATGCCAAAAATATAATGATAAGCAAATTATAGTGTACATATACACATGCATATACACGTTTATATAATACTTACATATTGATATGTAAATATAATATTTATAAATTGTATTTATTTAAATATTCTATAAATATAACATGCTATGTAATATACTATATATAATATAACAATATATCTTATATATGCTAATATGCAGATATGCATATTTATAGACATGAAAATTTTAATGTATATAATATATGCATGTACATTATTATTATTATCATAATATAGCAGGAAAAACAAAAAATAAGAAAGGTTTAGTGATTTGCTTGATATTTCTCAGCTATTGAGTATCAGACAGGAATTGAATGCAAAGTTATCTTCATTCAAAGTTTGGACTGCAAAGCTGGGTTGGAGATAAAATGTCAGACAATGTCTCTAACTAGTTTAGGTACAACTGATATAGTTTAGATATGTCATTTGGATATCTTGGTTCTAGTTATTGTGGTATCATTAAACAATTATATGGCCTTGGAACAATCACTTAGATTGTAATTATAATATAGCCAAACTGAGCTACTCATCATCTCCAGGATGCATCATGCACTGCCCTATTCTTTGCTTTTGCTCACACTGTTTTCTCACTCTTGGAATGTTCTCCCTCTGCCCCTACCACACTCCAGTTTTTCCTGTTTAATTTCTACTCTCCATTGAAGGTCCAGTTCAAATGCATCTGTTTAGTTAAACTTTTTCTCATCTTCCCTGTCAGATAATAACCCTCTTCACTTTCTCATAAGACTTCTTTCCCTTTGTTCCTTTCATTGATGCAGTTTGGCTCTGTAAACTTTGGAGTCAGAGGAACTCGGGTCAAATTGTTCCTGAGCTTACCATCTGAGAACTCTTGAGCAAGTCACATACTTTCCTGGGCTTCAGCTTCCTTTACTGTAAAATGAAATGGTTGGAGGTAACTTTTAAGGCCTTTTCTAGCTCCAGATCAAGAATCCAGTTTATATGTAAATTCCACAAACCTCTAAACTGAGAGTTACTCCTGGGTGGGTATCTTCTTTTATATAATCTTATATTTCCTATACTGACTATAATATCTGTTTACATATATTAATATATTTGTTGATAATTGCTATTTAGATTAATTTGCATACATTGGAATTTTCTCACATAGACACACACACACACACAAACACACACACACACACACACATACACCATTTGCCTGTATTCCTCCTGAATGTGCTGTTTTAATGAAGTGTTTTCAGTTCTTTGTGATCTTAAAGTCATCAGATGCTCAAATGTGTACTAACAGAGTGGCATAATTCTATCATGGAAAAAGCTACTGGTTTACCATGTCCTGTGCTCTACTTTTTGCCAGTGATAAATCTTTTTGTAGCTTTAGGGTAAAATGAATTTCTCTTCATGGAGTACTCCCAGCAGGCTCTGTGTCAAATGTCCAATGTAACCTGGAAGGTGAGGGAGGGGAAAATATCTCCTCATTCTCCTGAAGGCAATCAGTTTGCGCCCTGGAGCATGAAGTTTGATTTCATTTGTGTCAGTGCCTTATCATGCAGAGCTACAAGTGTTTCATAATGTTGTCCAGTCTTTCTTTAAAAAAAAAAGCTACCAATTTATTGGTTCTAATGGCTTCTTCCTTAAAGAATAGACCATTATTTAAGAACACATTTTACAAAGTACTTAATTTGTTTGAAATTCACACTGTCATATTTCCCTAAGTATATTTTTAAATGATGACACTGCATTTTATAGAATGTCTTGCTTTCAATTTCAAGGGACATGGAAAGCGAACATTTTCCTATGCCATTCATTGAAAAAGTCAGAAATACCCCTTTTGGGGTTTCCTTTCCAAGTCTATCTTATTGGTAAAGCTTGAAAAATGTAATTGAATGGAAATTGATGTGATGGCACCATATGCAACTTGTCTTTAAATAATTTTTCTCATCACTGTGCTTTCTCTAGCAGCAGTGATGGTCCCACTGTTCCCTGTTTTAAATTTTTATACATGATGGGCAGAGTTATAGTTCACAGAAACTCTTGCTCCCCTCAGATGTACCGAGGCTGAGAGAGACTCCTTGAGGAAAATGAGAGGAAATTATTTTAGTGGAAAAACACTGAACTTCCATTCTCAAGATTTAATTTAAAATCTTACTCTGAATTTTGGTAGGTGTGTGACTGGAGAGACCTTCTCCATAAACAGCTCATGGGTCCTCAAACTGGGGTAAAAGAAATTTGCTGGGGTTATTAGAGGATCAACCCCCCCAGGCTTACAGATCATATTCGCAGACATCCTCTTGCTGGGTGGTGATAAAGTTTATTGATTTGGGGTGCACAATTTATAGGGAAAATTATGTAGGCTAAAGGATTAGGTAAATCTTTTGCAGAAACAATGATTGGCAATGATTTACAAGATGGGAACAATGGATGGAGATTGCCTTAGTGGTTCTAAGCAGTGCTTTCTATAGGATAAATCCTAAATCATAGGTAACATGGCAATTCAATATGTCAATGTATGACCCAGTTTTGTATAGAATATTGTATTTTCTTTTTACAGTACTCTTTTATTATTTTCTTGGCAGGACATCTAATATTTTGGGGAGAGGGAAATGTTGGTTTTTTTCATGCTGTGGAGCAGACTATGTCTTACAGCTTCTAAGTTAATGGCTACCCAGAAACCTTGCAATCTGAGGTGCACTGGGCTTGTTTCCATAGCTTTGCTGAATGGAAAGCCCTGACTTCCTAACTACCCAGAAGTTTTATGTCCAGGGGTCTGTGGCAATCAAGTCTTGCTAATCTTTTGGTTTATGGAGAGGACACACACACACACACACACACACACACACACACACACACACACACACACACACATAAATAGGCTTGACTGAAAGGGAGGGGCACAATCTTGCTGAGTGCTCCTTTACTTCCCCCCTCCCACCAAGCAGTTAGAAAATAAGTTACAATATGGATGTTGATCTGTTATCTTCTGGGCTCAGTCAGGAAACTAGGTAAGGCTGAACTCCTAAACTGATAACCTTCTCTAAACTATTTCCCCACAGGATTTAATAGGAGAAAATAGGAGAAGCTTGATGTCTTTGAAGCTTTAAGGCACAGAGGAAGGGGCTTTCTTTGGGCTACAATGCAGGAGGAACTCAGCTTAAGGAAGTTGTGAGTATTTCCCTAAATATAACCAGGCAGTGCTCCCAAATGATTAAAAGTTTAATGATATGTGGGGAAGGGAAGGAAGGGAGATCAAATAAGGATAGATATGGTCTGGGAAGCCCTAAACTGTTATGTCCAAGCAGCTCCTCCTCCCAAAGGGGAAAGGTAACTTGATTTGCTAGTTAGCTCTCTAAACCTATAAATAATCTTCTCCTATATATAAATTACTAATTAGAAATAACTGTGATATTGATTGAAGGTCTAATCAAGGTAAAGCAGATAGGCAGCTAGGAACTAAAATGGTTTTGTTCAGATTCAAGCCTCTAGCCCCTCAAGCGCAACCAGGACCTAAAACTAGCAACCAGAGTGACCTGCTTACTTCAAACCCAGGATCCCACTGCCTTTGACTGCCTCCTCTCTCAGAATTCTCAGGGGGCCCTATGGAATTCTAAGCTGTGGCCTGACCCCCTATCTCTGCGGTTAGAACTCCACTCTACAATCTCATTCTCACAGAGGGTAGACTTGAAATCATAAGAAAGCAGCAAAGCAAATAATACTATATCCAAAGCCTTCAAGAAAAAAATATTAATTGCTCTCAAGTCCCAAAAGAATCAGTGGAGTACCACAAAAAGGATTTTTAAATCAAATAAGAGAGGTAGAATAAAAAAGTGGAAAAGAAATGAGAGTAATAGGGGAAAATTATGGGAAAAAGGAGTCAATGGGTTGGTAAGGGACGTACACAAATACTGAAGAAAGTAATACCTTAAAAAAACAGAATAGACCAATTGGTAAGAGGGGCACAAAAATCCATAGTCAGAATAAGAGAAGACTCAGTGGTCTCTATGTTAAAATATTTGAGAGTTTTGGATATGAAATTCTAGAGGTCAAAGAAAGTAGGACTTCAAAAAATAAACACTTATCCTTCAAACCTGAGTATAGTCATGTAGGATAAAAATATGGATATTCAATGAAATAGAGAACATTCAAAAATTCTTGATGAAAAGATCAGAGCAGAATGGAAAATTTGACTCTCAAATACAAGAATCAAAAGAATCATAAAAAGGCAAAAAGGAAAGAGAATCAAAAGATATTCAAAAAGGCTAACTTGTGTACATCCCTACATGGACAGTGGATTCTTTTTTATTTTTTTTTTAATTTTTATTTAGAATATTTTGCCATGGTTACATGATCCATGTTCCCCTCTGCTAGCTCTTCTCTCCTCTCACCTCAGTTCCCCAGATTATCTCTGCCTACCTTTTGGGGTTTTCTTTTTTATGAAGGTTGTTTCTCTCCATTGTTTTGTTGGTTCTTTCACTCCTGTGTTCATTTTGTAGCGATATTCTACTCTTGGCCAGAGAGGATTTTTGTGGTGAAATGATGCTACTCTCTAGTTACTCCTCCACCTTGAGAAGCTCACACTCTAATCACAGATGACTCTTGTAACAGCAAAGAATTTCATCATTTATAAGGCAGTTAAAAGAAGTATACATAGTCAGAGGGAAAGGGTGTGAGTTAAATATGATGGGAAGATAGAAAAAATAAAATAAATTTAAAGCATGAGAAAAAGTAAAGCATTGGGAGAGGGGAGAAGTCAAAATATAATGGGGTTAGTCATTGCACATAACAAGGGCATAAAAGAATGTTCACAACAGAGGGGAAATGGGGGAGGTAGAAAGGAAAGCATGTGAGTCTTACTTTCATCAGATTTGGCTCAATAAGAGAGGAACATGGCAAATAAGTTGAATATATCAAGTTATCTTACCATACAGGAAAAAAGGAGTGGAAGAAAAAAAATAGTGGGTGGAAGTGATAGAAAAGAGGGCAAATTGAGGGAAGTGGAGGTCAGAAACTAATAGGATGGAAAGTAATATACAGTAATCTTAAGGAGCAAAAATATTTTATAAGTCTTTCCAATAAAGTTCTCATTTCAGAAACAGGATTACTTTATAATGAATAACTGCTAATAACAACTATTTCCATTAATATTGCATTGTACAATGATAAAAAATTTTTCCAAAGGACTCATGATAAAAAAATGCCATCTAATTCCAGAGAAAAAGTACTGAGTCTGGATCTAGACCACTTTTTTCAATTTCTTAACTTTGTTCTATTTGAATTTCCTTCCACAAAAGGATTAATATGGAAAAAAATATTTTACAGGATTTCTTATGTATAATCTATATGAGACTACAAGATTCAATATTCTTTGAAAAACTGTTGTAAACTGTTGTTATATGTAATTGGGAGGAAAATAAAATAACATTTAATATAAAAAATTAAAAATATGTATAATGGTCCAAATGGAAATCAGGTCCAAAAATTAACTGAATATCTACCTAATGACTAGAATGGACTAAATGGAAACATAGACAAAAACAAACTAACAAAAAAAAACCCACAATTAAACAACTCCCTAAATACCTGAATTGGTAAAATGAAAATGGCGGGAAAAAAACTGAAGGAAACAATTCCCTAAAGGCTAAAATGGGTCAAATGGAAAAAGAAACACTAAAGCTCAAAGGAAAAAATAACTCCATAAAAATTGGAATTGCAGAAATGGAAAGTAATGACTCTGTAGGGCATTAGGAAACAAAAAAGCAAAATTAAAGAATGAACAAAATAAAAGAAAAACTATATACCTCGTTTGAAAAACAAATGACTTAAAAAAAGAGAACCATAAGAAGCAACCTAAGAATCATTGAAATCTGAAAATCGTATTCCAAAGAATAGCTTCAACTATATTTCAAAAATCATCAAGGAAAACTATTCTGATATCCTTGAACAAGACAAGAAAATAGAAATTGAAAGACTCCACTGATCACTTCTTGAAAGAGATGCTAAAATTAATCATCCCAGGACTACCATAACCAAATTCAAAAATTCTCAAGTCAAGAAAAAGTACTGTAAGCAGCCAGAAGGAAACCATTTATATATAATGGACCTAAAATCAGGATTGTACAAGATCTCATACTTCTGCATAAAGAACCTGAAGGCACAGAATATGATAATCAGAAAAGCAAAGGATCTAGCTCTACAATCAACAATCACATACCTTGCAAAATTGAATATAATCTTCTGAGAGAGGAGGAAGTAATATTTAATCAAATTGAAAGAATTCCAGTTGTTTCTGACAAAAAATAGAGCTCAAAAGAAAATGTAATTACCAATTTGGCATTAAAGAGAAGCATAAAAATATAAACAAAGGCTCCTGGAAAACTAAATACTTCCAATAAGGTTGAATGAGAAGATTCATACTTGGGAAGGTGATAATTGAAATACTTAAGTTATCAATGATATTTGAGAGATGTTCAGAACTTAAAATCATCAAGATACCTAAAGTAACATACTTAAGAACTTCATCTCTATTAGAGCAATGAAAAGAGGTCTACAGAGAAAGAAAGAATGAAGCTAAATAAGATAGGATTATATTTTTTTTAAAAAAGGATGGAGAAGAAGAATATATGAGAAGAAGGGAAGAGGAAGAAATAGAAATTGGTAAAATATCTTAAATTAAGAGGTACATAAGAGGCATATACAGTGGAGGAGAAGATGAGGAGGAGTGTGGTGGGGCTATGCCTGAACCGTAATCACATTTTAATTAACTCAAAATGGGAATAACACTCACATTGTCAGCTAAAGAAACCTACCCTAAAAAGAAGTAGGAATGTAGGTATGATAAGGGGGTTGGGGGGCGAACAAAAAGAATAGTGAATTGAGGATACAATCATTGAAAACATAGTAAATGTGAACACCAAAAGGCTAAAAGGAGAAAGAGATGTAAACAGAGGCAAAATAAGATGGACAGAAAGATACAATTAGTAACCAGAAATGTGAATGGGTTCAAATCATAGATGAAACAGAAAAGGATAGCAGATTAGATTAAAAACAAGAATCCCACAATATATTGTTCACAAGAAACACATTTAAAAGAGAAAAACACATGCAGAGTAAAAGTAAAAGGCTGGAGCAGACTCTAATATGTCTCAGCTAAAGGGGAGAAAAAAAGGCAGGATATCAATCATCTAATCTAGCAATTTAAGAAAAAACAAAAGTAGAAATCAATCTAATCAAAAGAGATGAGGAAATAAATCACATCATAATAAAAGACACCATAGATAATGAAAAGTATCAATATTAAATATATATGCATCAATTGGCATAGGGTTCAGATTTCCAAAGGAAAATCTTCATGACTTAAAGGAGGAAAGAGATATCAAAATATTACTAGTGGGGGTACCTCAAACTTCAACTCACATAAATAGATGAATTCAACCAAAAAATAAACAAGAAAGAAGTTAAGGAGATATATTAAACTTAATAAAATTTTAATATTTATATTTATGAAGAAAACTGAATGGGAACAGCAAAGAATACAGCTTACAGTACATAATACCTTCATGAAAATAGACTATGTATAATGGCATAAAATCCTCACTACCATAATGCAATAAAATTATCTTCAATGAAGGACATCAGAAAAAAGACAGAATTAATTAAAAACTATATGATCTCATCTTAAAGAACTAATGGGTTAAAG
Source organism: Gracilinanus agilis (assembly GCF_016433145.1). Classification (NCBI taxonomy): domain Eukaryota; kingdom Metazoa; phylum Chordata; class Mammalia; order Didelphimorphia; family Didelphidae; genus Gracilinanus; species Gracilinanus agilis. Next base: position 568,373,255 of record NC_058132.1, on the reverse strand, counting down.
AAAAAAATCACAGAAATAATCAATAATTTCACTAAAGAAAAACAATGATGGCATAACAAAATTTATGTGATGGAACCAGAGTGATACTTAGAGACAAATTCATATCTATAAATGCTTGCACCAATAAAATAAAGAGCAGTCAATGAATTGGACTTGCAACTAAAACAAAAGTAGAAAAAGAACATATTTAAGCATCCTCATTAAACACTAAATTGGAAATCCTGAAAATCAAGGGATAAATTAGTAAAATTGAAAGTGAGAAAACTATTAAATTAATTAATGAGAACAGTAATAGCTTTATAAAAAATAAATAAAATAGACAAACCATTGATGAATTTGATTTTTAAAAACAAAAAAGAAAACTAAACTACTGGTATTAAAAATGAAAAAATTAAAATCACAACCAGAGAAGAGAGATTAAAGCAATTATAGGAAGTTATCTTGCCCAATTAAATGTCAATATGTCTGAGAATTTAAGTATAATAGATGAATACTTACTAAAATACAAACCACTCATATTAACAAAAGAGGAAACCAAATTTTTAATCAGTCCCATCATACAAAAAGAAATTAAAGAAACATCAAAGAACTCCTTAAGAAAAGTCCACAGGGTCAGATGGATTCACAAGTGAATTTTACAGCACATTCAAAGAACACTTGACTTTAATAGCACATAAATTATTTGAAAAAACAGGCAAAATATACTTACCAAATTATTTTTCTGTCACAAATAGAGCATTGTTATCTAACCAAGAAGAGATGAAGAGAGAAAAACTACAGACCAATCTCCATAATGAACATTGATGTAAAATTTTTTTAAATAAAATACAAGTAAAAAGATTACAGCATTTCATCACAATGATCATACATCATAAATGCAGAAAGTATTCAATATTAGAAAAAAATCAGTAAAATTGACCATATGAATAGCAAAACCAACAGAAAGCATATTATTATTTCAATAGATGCAGAAAAAGCATTTGACAGAATGCAAGTCCAATTCCATCTTTAAAAAATTTAAAAAAAAACAACATTGGAATAAATGGAACATTCATTAAAGTGATAGATGACATTTATTTAAAACCAGCAGGAAGCATTATATGTAATGGGAATAACTAAAGTCCTTCCCAATAATAAAATTCACACAAATAAAGTCAGATCTAAACATTTTGAAAAATATTAATTGCTAATGGTTAGGCCAAACCAACATGGTGCAAATAACCATCCTCCCTAAATTCATTTACCTGCTCGGTGTCATGCCAATCAAAATGCCCAAAAATTATTTCATAGAATTAGAAAAAATTACAACAAAGTTCATCTGAAAAACAAAAGACCAAGAATATCAAGAAAATCAGTGAAAACAAATATGAAGGATGGAGGCATGACTACCAGATCTCAAGCTATACTTTAAAGCAGTAATTATCTAAACAATCTGGCACTGGCTAAGAAATGGAGTAGATTAGATAGATCAGTGAAATAGATTAGGTAATGAACACATGGCAGTTAAGTTCCATAGAAAGTGTTTGATAAACTCAAAGATCCATGCTTTGGAAGAAAGAACTTGCTATTTAACTAAACTGATGGGAAAACTGTCATGCAGTATGGTAGAGACTAGGAGCAGACCAAAATCTCATACCATATGTTAAGATTAAATCAAAATGGATGCTTGATCTAGAAATAAAGGTTGATATCATAAATAAATTATGTGAATCTGAAAAAGTTAACTTATCAGATTTATGAATAAGGAAAGAATGTATGACCAAAAAAGACATAGAGAACATTACAAAAATAAAATGAATAATTTTTATTTTAATAAATTAATTTGTTTAAGTAAAACTAATGTAATCAAGGTTAGAAGAGGAAAAAACAAATTTGAGAAAAGCATAACATGTCCCCAAGAAAAACCTCATTTATCAAATATATAGAGAACTCAGTCAAATTTATAAGAATATAAAGCATTCCCCAAATGGAAAATGGTAAAAAATTATGAATTGGAATTTCCCAGATGAATAAATTAAAGCTATCTATAGTCATATGAAAATATGCTCCATATCTTTTTTGATTAGAGAAATGAAAATTAAAACTTTTCTGAGATACCACCTCACACCTATCAGATTATATATGTAACAACTTTATCCTATCTTTGTTTCTATTAGATTTTTGGTTAATTTTCTGGGGTGCTATATGTATAAAAATGAAAATCCTACCTAGATTATTTCTATTCTGTGCCATACCAAACTACCCAAAACTATTTCATTGATCTAGAAAAAATAATAAAATTAATTTTGAAGAATAAAAGGGCAATAATATCAAGGGAATTAATGAAGAAAAGAGTCCTATCCCTAATTAATCTCAAACTATATTACAAAACTACAATCATCAAAACAATGTTACTGATAAAAAAATAGATTAGTGGATCATCATTATATAGCTCAAATTTTCTATGGAATAGGTTAGGTAATCAACATCAAATAGTTAATGACCATAATAACATAGTGTTTAATAAACCCAAAGATCAGAGCTTTGGGGGGAAGAATTCACTATCTGACAAAAATTGCTAAGAATACCAGAAAGCAGTAAGTCAGAAACTAGGCAAAGACCAATCTTGCCCAAGACACCAAGATAAGTGAAACTAGATTCTCAATGTAGAAATGAAGGGTGATATTGTAAACAAATTAGGAGACCATGGAAAAGTTGACCTGTGAGACATATGGATATGAGAAGAATTTATGACCAAATAAGACAAAGATAATATTACAAGAAATTAAATGAATAAATTTGATTACATTAAATTAAAATGTTTTTATATAAACAATAGTAAGTGTTATATTGATTTCTGGGACAAGATGGATGCCAACTTTGAGTGACAAGACCAACAGTTGAACACTTCAGAATATACCCAGATGCCATGAGCCAGGGCAAAAAATCAGTTAGAGCCAGCTCTTTAAATACCCATGAGGTCCAGCACCAGGGGCTAACTCTGGTGCAAATCTTTGGAGGTGGGAGGTCTCAAGGGAGGGTAGACATTACCTGCACCTGTACCTGCTAACCAACCTGTCATACTGAGAACTAGAGAAGATTGACAATAGAGCTGAGAGAGAAGTGTGATACCATCATCAAAGATCATCAATAGCCTAGCCTTCCCTAATCTTTGGCTTGGGTCTGGCCAGGTTGGGCCAGGGTTAGTGTGAGGGTGAAGAGCCTCCAGCCTCTGCTTGAGCTAGCTTTATTCCAATAGTCTGATCAATAGTTTAGAGCATTAGTAAATAAGATTCCTAAATCATCCATCCTTTTCCCTTGTTCCTAACCCTATTGATTAGAATCAAATACAGTGTTTTGTCATGAAGTACCTTTCCTGAATGGTCATTTATATCTAGGCCCTTGGGAAAGGGAGATACTTACACAGTCAGATTTTGTCTTTATTCAAATAGTGCATCAAGGGCCTTATCAATACACATTCTAATGCCCGACTGATAAACTAGAAAGGTTAGCTATACCTATAACCTCTCAGTGTTTCCCTGTCTGGGAAACTTTTATAAGAAATACCTGACAGACTCAACTAAGCAAGCCTGTCAGGAGAGGAGAGGCATAGCTTTACCAAAAGCACTTACATCAAGTCTGTGGGTGAAAGAGTACTCTCTCTCACAGCAAAATCCTATCCATCTTTCAAAGCCTCTAGCTTATAGCCTCTATTATCATTACCATCAATCCATCCCTCAATTATTTTTATAACAAAAGGAAATTAGAAATTGGAAAAATAAATAATTGTGTCTCTGTCAAAGGCTTCATTTATGAAATATATAAAGAACTTAGTCAAATTTAAAAGAATACAAAGAATTTTGTAATTGACAGACTGTCAAATGATATGAACAGGTAGTTCTTAGAAGAAGAAATTAAAACTACCTATATTGATATGAAAAAGTGTTCCAAATAATTATTTATTAGAGAAATACAAATTAAAACTACTCTGAGATACCACGTCAAACCTGTCAGATTGGCTAATATGACCAGAAAAGGGAAATAGCATATGTTGGAGAGGATGTGAGAAAACTGGGTCACTAATACACAGCTGGTAGAACTATGAACTGAAACAACTATTCAGGAAAGCAATCTGGAACCAGATCCAAAGGGCCATAAAACTATTTACACCATAGGACTCAGCAATTCCTATCTATTGTTAAAGAAGGAACTGTAGGAGTCTGATTGAAGATCAAAGCATGACATCATTCACTTTATTTCTTTCATAAGTTACTTAATTTATATGTGATATGTGTCTTCTTTCATGACATGAGGAATATGGAAATATTTATTATGTGGGTACTATGTCAGACTATTTATGTCTTTGGTGAGGGGAAAAGGGAGAGATTCTGAATTGCAAAGTTAGACAACAATTTTCAGAAAATTATATGCCAGACATTTGTAAGTGAAATAATAAAAATTAAAATTATAAATGCAAGCAATAAACATCCTGAGAAAGTATGTATGGTTTTTGACATACAGGAAAAAGTTCAATGACATTAAAATAGTTAAATATGTTTGATCCAGAGGATTTTACTCATTTATAAACTTTCTTTCTGTTATAGAGATATAATCTTCTACCTCATTTATATTTCACTGAGGAAAGTCAATATAACTTTTTTTTTCCTTCTAGGAATGTAAAAACCTTCCAACTCTACATGATCCATAATGAGACATTGTTGGGATGTTTTTACTATAAGTTTTTCTTTTATATAAAAGGAAATGTTTTTATAAGCCATTAAAAGACAGTAGAAAATTGAACATAATCATGTGATTTTTGTTTGTTAGCTTGTTGATATAGTCAATTATGTGGATGATTTTCCTAATGTTGAACCATCCTTGTAGTCCTAGTATAAATTCCACCTGATCATGATGGATAACCCTCTTGATCACTAGCTGGAGTATTTTTGCTAGTATTCTATTTAAGATTTCTGCAGTACCAGATATTAAACAATACTATAAACCCACAGTCATCAAAATAATATGGAACTGGCTAAGAGACAGAAGAGAGGATCAGTGAAATAGACTTCAGGTAAGTGACTTCAGCAAGACAGTCTACAGTAAACCCAAAGAGCCCAACTTTGGGGATAAAAATCCACTATTTGACAAAAACTTCTGGGAAAATTGGAAAACAATATGAGAGATATTAGGTTTAGAGCAACATCTCACACACTACACCAAGATAAATTCAGAATGGGCGAACGGCTTTAATATAAAGAAGGAAACTATAACTAAATTAAGTGAACACAGAATAGTATACTTTTCAGATGTCTGGTAAAGGAAAGATTTTAAAACCAAGCAAGAGTTAGAAAAAATTACAAAATGTAAAATAAATAATTTTGATTATATTAAATTAAAAAGGTTTTGTACAAACAAAAACAATGCAACCAAAAGAGAAGGGAAACAAACTGGGAAAAAATCTTTATAACAAAAAACTCTGACAGAGGTCTAATTATTCAAATATACAAGGAGCTAATTTACTGTCCTTGATCTGAAGAATTATGATCACCAATGACACTTAAACTCTAAACTCTTTACACTCTTAGACTCTAAGAATTTAGTAAAATAGCTGCTCTGTTGATAGGGTTACTTCTGGCATTTAGAATCCTTGTTAGCTTACCCTAATGGGAATTTTTTAAACCCTTACCTTCAGTCTTAGAGACAATACTGTGTATTGGCTCCAAGACAGAACAGTGGTAAGGGCTAGGCAAGTGACTTGCCCAGGGTCACACAACTAGGAAGTGTCTGAGGCCAGATTTGAACCTAGGACCTCCCTTCTCTAGGCCTGGCTCTCAATCCACAGAGCATCTTCCCCTGCCCCTGGGAAATTAATTTATATTCACAACAAAACTGTAGGTCTACAAAGCACTTTCTTCACATAAGGTAAACTTGTTCAATGTATTTACGAAAAATTTCTTCAGGATCCAGGACAACTTCAGATACAAGTGATAAAAAAAACAGGCTATCTAATTGCAAAAGAAACAACAAAGTTTGAATGCAGATTGAAGCCTACCATTCTTCCTTTTATTTCCTCCATGATTTTTTTTCTAGTGTGATGTGTCTTCTTTTTTAAATGTACTTTTAGAAAAAAATTTCCAAGGTTACATAATTCATGTTCTTACTCTCCCCTCAACCCACCCAACTCCTCCATCCCCCATAGCTGATGAGCATTTCCACTGGTTTTTACATGTATTCTCAATAAAGACCTATTTCCAAATTGTTGATAGTTGTACTAGGGTGGTCATTTAGAGTCTACATCCTAACTCATATCTGCATCAACCCATGTGTTCAAGCAGTTGTCTTCATTCTCTCTTTCTAGAAGCCATAATTCTTCCTCTGAGTGTGGGTAGCTTTGTTTTCCATAAGTCCCTCAGCCTTGCTTTGGATCCTTGCATTGCTATTAGTAGAGAAGTCAATTATGTTCCATTGTACCACAGTGTATCAGTCTCAGTGTACAAAGGTCTCCTGGTTCTGCTCCTTTCATTCTACATCAATTCCTGGAGGTCTTTCCAGTTCACATTGATTTCCTCCAGTTCATTATTCCTTTGAGTACAATAGTATTCCATCACCAGCAGATACCACAATTTTTTCAGCCATCCCACAGTTGGACATACCCTCGTTTTCCATTTTTTTGCCAAAACAAAGAACGAGGCTATAAATATTTTTGAATATATCTATTTCCTTATGATCTCTTTGGAGTATAAATCCAGCAGTGGTGTAGCAGGATTGAAGGGCAGACAGCCTTTTAAAGCCCTTTATGTATAGTTCCAAATTGCCATCCAGAATGGTCAGATCGATTCACAACTCCACCAGCAATGCATTAATGGCCCAATTTTGCCACATCCCCTCCAACATTTCCCACTTTCCTTTAATGTCATGTTAGCCAATCTGCTAGGTATGAGGTGTATGTGTGATTCAAAGGACTGTTATAAGTTTATTTTCCCTACATTTTTTTGCACATCTTACATTTCATTCACAAGTTAATTTTTTCTGCCTTTATTTGAATTTTATTCTTTTTATATTTTTTATTATTTCTTTTGTCAATTGATTTCATACAATGCCCCGTGACTCAGACATGCATCCTTAGCTGACCTCAGGTACCTTTTTCAGGGGAGAAATGTGCTGTTCAGAATTTTCCTCAGGGGGATGTGTGTTAAGTTTTTTAAAAATCAATAATGTAAAAATATATGTATATTCAACTCTTTTAGGAGAAATTTCAGGGGGAAATGTATAATTCTTAGAAGGAAATGTATGTTTTATAATCTATAATGTAAAGTTTAAATTCTTTTGAGAGTAATTTCAGGATAAGAATTTTGCCATCTCCCCAGAATCCAGACAACTAACCTGTTTGGTGAAGACACCATGAAGATCTAAATTCAAACTTTGAATGCAGTTGATTTGAACTATGGGGAGTTGAATGAGTTGAATGCATTTGTTTTGAATGTACACTCTTTGCCAATAGGCGACTGCCCCCAAATTGGTTTTTTTGTTAATGTGGCTAGTTTTACCCATTTCTTTTATCCCCCAAATTCCTGAAATTTAGAAGTTGACTATGTTTACAGATCCAGCTATGAAAAAGGGCCAACCCTTTTTTTGCCTGGATCTCAGGGGGAAAAGTGTGTTTGGAATTCAGGGAGGTGCCATTTAAAAGTATCTTACAAACTTCCTGTGGACATGTGGGGAACTTTGAGACTACATTCCCCATGATCCAATGGGTTTCTGGTTTTGGGAAATGGGAATGTCTCTGACGTCTCCAATGTATAGGGCAGCTTAAATTCAGAGGTTGGGCTTGAGACGACCTTTTTTTTGGTTATGTAGACAAGATGGGCACTGGCAGTTTTTTTTTTTTTAATAGCTTTTTGAAGACCCATGGTATTACATTTTTTTTTATCAACATGGCCATGACAATTAAAATATTATTTTCTCTTGTAATATGAACCTTTATCATTTTTAATTATTATAGTATCTCAAACTTGTTTTTTTAAAACATTTATTAATATTCGTTTTTAACATGGTTACATAATTCATGCTCCTACTTTCCCCTTCACCCCCCACAGTCCCCCCACCAATGGCCGATGCACATTTCCACTTGTTTTAATATGTGTCAATGATCAAGACCTATTTCCAAATTGTTGTTAGTTGCATTTGTGTAGTAGTTTCGAGTCTACATTCCCCAATCATGTCCACCCCAAAAGATGCATTCAAGTAGTTGTTTTTATTATATGTTTCCTCTCCTGTAGTCCTTCCTCTGAATGTGGGTAGCGTTCTTTTCCATAGATCTCTCTAGAATTGTCCTGTGTCACTGCATTGCTGCTAGTACAGAAGTCCATTACATTAGATTTTACCACAGTATATCAGTCTCTGTGTACAGTGTTCTTCCGGCTCTGCTCCTTTCGCTCTGCATCAGTTCCTGGAGGTCTTTCCAGTTCACCTGGAATTCCTCTAGCTTATTATTCCTTTGAGCGCAATAGTATTCCATCACCAGCATATACCACAATTGGTTTAGCCATTCCCCAATTGAAGGGCATCCCTCCTTTTCCAGTTTTCTGCCACCACAAAAAGCACACCTATGAGTATTTTCATACAAGTCTGTTTATTTATGATCTCTTTGGGGTACAAACCCAACAATGGTATAACTGGATCAACAGGCAGGCATCTTTATAGCCCTTTGAGCACAGTTCCAAATTGCCAGCCAGAATGGTTGGATGAGTTCACAACTCCACCAGCAATGTATTAATGTCCGAATTGTGCCACATCCCCTCCAGCATTCATTGGTCTTCCCTTCTTTCAATTTAGCCAATCTTCTAGGTGTGAGGCAATACCTCAGAGTTGTTTTGATTTGCATTTCTCTAATTATTAGGGATTTAGATCACTTTCTCATGTGCCTACTGATACTTTTGATTTCTTTACCTGAAAATTGCCTATTCATATCTCTTCCCCATTTATCAATTGGGGAAAGGCTTGATTTTTTATACAATTGATTTAACTCCTTGTATATTTTAGTAATTAGAGCCCTGTCAGTTTTTTGTTATAAAGATTTTTTCCCAATTTGTTGTTTCCCTTCTGATTTTGACTACATTGTTTTTTGTTTGTACAAAAGCTTTTTAGTTTAATATAAACAAAACCATTTAATTTACATTTTATAATTTTCTCTAATTCTTGCTTGGTTTTAAAAACTTTCCTTTACCAGAGAGCTGACAGGTATGCTATTCTGTGTTCAATTAACTTATTTATAGTTTCCTGCTTTATATTCAAGTCATTCACCCATTCTGAATTTATCTTGGTGTAGGGTGTGAGAAGTTGATCTAAACCTAAGCTCTCCCATATTGTTTTCCAAATTTCCCAGTAGTTTTAGTTAAATAGTGTATTCATGTCCCAAAAGTTGGGCTCTTTGGGTTTATCATACTCTGCCTTGCTGACATCATTAACCCCAAGTCTATTCCACTGATCTTCCCTTCTGTTGCTTAGCCAGTATCATATTGTTTTGATGACTGCTGCTTTATAGTATAGTTTAATATCTGGTACTGCTAGGACCCCTTCCTTGACATTTTTTTACTATTTCCCTTGATATTCTTGATCTTTTCTTATTCCAAATAAATTTTTTATAGTTTTTTTCTAATTCAGTAAAGAAGTTTTTTGGTAGTTTGATAGGTATGGTGCTAAATAGGTAAATTAATTGGGGTAGAATGGTCATTTTTATTATGTTAGCTCGTTCTACCCATGAGCAATCAATAGCTTTCTAATTGTTTAAATCCAGTTTTATTTGGTTGGAAAGTGTTTTGTAGTTATTTTTGTATAGTAGCTGTGTTTGTTTTGTTAGATAGATTCCCAAGTATTTTATATTGTCTAGGGTGATTTTAAATGGTATTTCTCTTTCTACCTCTTGCTGCTCTAATGTGTAGGAAATGTATAGAAATGCTGATGATTTATGTGCATTTATTTTGTATCCTGCTACTTTGCTAAAGTTGTTGATTATTTCTACCAACTTCTTAGTTGATTCTCTAGGATTTTTTAAGTATGCCATCATATCATCTGCAAAGAGTGATAGTTTAGTCTCTTCGTTGCCTATTTTGATACTTTCAATTTCTTTTTCTTCTCTAATTGCTACTGCTAGTGTTTCTAGTACTGTGTTGAATAATAGAGGTGATAATGGGTATCCTTGTTTTACTCCTGATATTATTGGGAAGGTTTCTAATTTATCCCCATTGCATATGTTGTTTGTGGATGGTTTTAGGTATATACTGTTTATTATTTTTAGGAAAGGTCCTTCTATTCCTGTACTTTTCAGTGTTTTCAATAGGAATGAATGCTGTATTTTGTCAAAGGCTTTTTCAGCATCTATTGAGATGATCATGTGATTTTTGTTTGTTAGACTGTTGATATGGTGAATTATGTGGATGGTTTTTCTAATGTTGAACCATCCTTGCATTCCTGGTATAAATCCCACCTGATCATGGTGGATGATCTTCTTAATTACTTGCTGGAGTCTCTTTGCTACTATTCTATTTAAGATTTTTGCATCTATGTTCATTAGGGAGATTGGTCTGTAGTTTTTTTTTTTCTCTGTTTTTGATTTCCCTGGCTTTGGAATCAGTACCATATTTGTGTCGTAAAAGGAATTTGGTAGGACTCCTTCTTTGCTTATTATATCAAATAATTTGTATAGTTTTGGGATTAGTTGCTCTTTGAATGTCTGATAGAATTCACTTGTGAATCCATCAGGCCCTGGCAATTTTTTCTTAGGGAGATCTTTTTGTTCAAATTCTTTTTCTGATATAGGATTATTTAGGTATTCTATTTCTTCTGCTGTTAATCTAAGCAATTTACATTTTTGTAAATATTCATCCATATCTCCTAAATTTTTATATTTATTGCCATATAATAGGGCAAATTATTTTTAATGATTACTTTAATTTCCCCTTCATTAAAGGTGAGGTTTCCCTTTTCATCTTTGATAGTCAATTAGGTTTTCTTCTTTCCTTTCTCTTATTAGATTGATCAGTACTTTGTCTATTTTATCTATTTTTTTTTCAAAATACCAGCTTCTAGTCTCATTTATTAATTCAATAGTTCCTTTATTTTTGATTTTATTGATTTCTCCCTTGATTTTTAGTATTTCGAATTTAGTTTTCATTTGGGGATTTTTAATTTGCTCACTTTCTAATTTTTAGAGTTGCATGCCAAATTTATTAATCTCTGATCTACTTACTTTGTTAATATAGGTACTCAAGGATATAAATTTCCCCTTGAGTACTGCCTTGGCTGCATCCCACAGAGTTTGGTAGGATGTCTCATCATTGTCATTTTCTTCAATGAAATTATTGATTGTTTCTATGATTTCTTCTTTGACTAATTGGATTTGGAGAATCATATTATTTAATTTTCAATTAGTTTTTGATTTGCCTGACCATGTGCCCTTACTAATTATTATTTTTATTGCATTATGATCTGAGAAGGTTACATTCATTATTTCTGCTCTTTTGCATTTGTTTGCAATGTTTCTATGCCCTATTACATGGTCAATCTTTGTGAATATACCATGTGCAGCTGAAAAGAAGGTGTATTCCTTTTTGTCTCTATTTATTTTTCTCTACATATCAATTAAATATAATTTTTCTAGGATTTCATTAACCTCTCTTACCTTTCTTATTTATTTTTGGCTTGATTTATCTAGATCTGCAAGAGGAATATTTAGATCTCCCACTAATATGGTTTTTCTATCTATTTCTTTCTTGAGCTCTGTCAGTTTCTCCATTATGAATTTGTATGTTATGCCACTTGGTGCATACATATTGAGCAATGTTATTTCCTCATTGTTTATACTCCCTTTAATCAGGATGTAATGACCTTCACTGTCTTTTTTAATCATATCTATTTTTACTTTAGCTTTGTCAGAAATCATAATAGCCACTCCTGCCTTCTTTTTCTCATTTGATGCCTAAAAGATTTTGCTCAAGCCCTTAATCTTAAACTTGTGTATGTCCACCTGCCTTATATGTGTTTCTTGTAGACAACATATGGTAGGATTTTGGTTTCTAATCCAATCTGCTATTTGCTTACGTTTTATGAGCGAGTTCATCCCATTCAAATTCAGAGTTATAATTATCAGGTGTGCATTCTCTGACATTTTCATATTCTCCCCTATTCCTACCCGTTTTTCTTCCACTATTTTCTTTCTTTTTTTTTTAAACCCTTACCTTCTGTCTTAGAGTCAATACTGTGTATTGGTTCCAAGGCAGAAGAGTGGTAAGGGTAGGCAATGGGGGGTCAAGTGACTTGCCCAGGGTCACACAGCTGGGAAGTGTCTGAGGCCAGATTTGAACCTAGCACCTCCCATCTCTAGGCCTGGCTCTCAATCCACTGAACTACCCAGCTGCCCCCTCCACTATTTTCTTTTAAACCAGTGGTTTGCTTTAAGCTGCTATCCCTTATCCCCTCCCTTGATTAAGTTCCCTTTCTACCCCCTCCCTTATTATTCCCCTCTTTTTATTTATAAAGGCCTAATGAATTCCCTCCCCCTTCTTCTCCCCTCCCTTTTTTGACCTCACCACTCCCCTGCTCCCCTTGGTTTATCCCTTCTGACTTTCTCAGTAGGGTTAGATAGAGTTTTATATCCCAATGGATAATATAGCTACTCTTCCCTCTCCGGGTTAATTACACTGAGAGTAATGTTTAAATATTACCTCTTAATGCTCTCTTCCTCTCCTTCTCATAATAGCATTTGTACCCTCCCCTTCCCATGCCCTCTTTGTGTGTAATAGGATATCCTATTTTTCTTATTCTCTCAAGTTTCTCTTGGTGTCCTCTGCTATTCACCCCCCTCTTTCCCACTCCTCATATCATCTTAGACCATTTAGTATTCCACCCTCTCCCTATGAATTATTCTTCTGATTACTATAATAGTGAATACTATAATAGAGAATAGAGTTCACTACAGAGAATTATACATAGCATTTCTCCACATAGGAATAAAGATAATTACATCTTATTGATGCCCTTAAAAAGGCAAATTTAAAAATTATGAGTTTTCTTTCTTTCCCCTCAGTTTCTTATTTACCTTTTCATGTTTCTCTTGATTTTTGTGGTTGGATATCGAACTTTCCATTTAGTCCTGCTCTTTTCTGTGAAAATGTTTGGAAATCTTCAATTTTGTTGAATGCCCATACTTTCCCCTGGAAGTATATAGTCAATTTTGAAGGGTAGTTTATCCGTGGTTGTAGGTCCAGCTCTCTTGCCTTTCTGAATATCATATTGCAAGGCTTGAGGTCTTTTAGCGTGGAGGCTGCCAGATCATGTGTGATCCTGATTGGTGTTCCTTGATATTTTAATTGTCTCTTTCTGGCTTCTTGTAAGATTTTTTTCTTTTACTTGGAAGCTCTTGAATTTGGCTATTATATTCCTGGGCATTGACTTTTCTGGGTCTAGTGTAGAGAGTGATCTATGGATCCTTTCAATGTCTATATTTCCCTCTTGTTGTAGAACTTCAGGGCAGTTTTGCTGAATAATTTCTTTGAGTATGGAGTCCAAATTTTTATTAATTTCCTCCTTTTTAGGGAGACCAATGATTCTCAAATTGTCTCTTCTAGACCGGTTTTCTTAGTCTGTCACTTTCTCATTGAGGGATTTCATGTTTCCTTCTATTTTTTTTCAGTCTTTTGACTTTGTTTTATTTGTTCTTGCTGTTTTGAGAGATCATTAGCTTCTAATTGCTCAATTCTAGGCTTTAAGGACTGGTTTTCATTGTCAATCTGGTCATTTCTGGTGTTCAATTTGCTTATCAGTTCATTTGATTTCTGAGCCTCACTTTCCAATTGCAAAATTCTGCCTTTTAAACTGTTATTTTCTTGCCTGATTTCCTTTTGAGCAATTTCCCATTTCTGTAGCCAAATCTTTTTCCAACTTTCTCATCATCTCAGATTTGAACTCTTCAAGAACTTGTGACCAGTTTTCATTATTTTGGGAGGGTCCAGATGTGATTGCTTGTTTGTTCTTCTCTTCTGTTTGCATGGTTGTCTGGATTTTCTCTGTGTAAAAGTTGTAGAGTGTTAACGATTTCTTCTTGTTTTTAATCTTTCTCTTCTGGGCTTCCTGATTCTGGGTTTCCATTGTTAGTCCAGCCCCTTCTCAGCTTTATCCTCTCTCTCAGGGTTTGTCTGCGCTCTTTATGCTCCTGAGGTCTCAGGTCTGGTTGTTCTCAAGGCCAAGCCCCCTGGTGAACCCCCTTGCTTGATCCTCTCCCTGAGCTTCCTTTACAAGTCTCAGGGTGCTGCTTCCACAGTCATATACCTGTCTGCACTGGTTCCCCACTCAGAGTTTCAGAGCCTTAGCTCACAAGCCCAGGCCTGTGTCCATCTCCAACTGCACCTGCTCTCAGTGCCTGAGCTCAAAGTCCATGTGCATTCTTTAGCCTTTTGGGGTCCTAAGTCTTGCTGCTCTCGGGAGCAAGCTCTGGAGCTGCCAATGACTCAATTGGTGCCCCAAACTTGCTCTATTTCTTTTGAGCTGGCTTTGGTGTTGTAGGTGGTGTGTGTGTGTGGGGGGGGTGGTTGCTCAGCCCACGATTTAGTGAGAGCTGTTTCACCCCTTTATAGCATGGAAATGCCACCATTCAACGACCCTTCCATGCTGCGCCATGTTGTGGGGTCCCTCCTTTCATCTGGATTTGTTTTTATGACCCCTTGAGGAGTCCTGTATGCTTCGGTTAGGAGAGGTTAAGCACTGCTTTTTACTCTGCCACCATCTTAACCCGGAAGTCTGCAATTTCCCTCATAATTGTTTTGATTTATATTTCTCTAATTATAAGAGATTTAGAACAGTTTATCATGTGCTTATTGATACTTTTGATTTCTTTATCTGAAAATTACCTATTCATGTCCCTGGCTCATTTATTAATTGGGAAATGGCTTGTTTTTTTTTTGTACAGTTGATTTAGCTCCTTATATAATTGAGTAGTTAGACCTTTGTCAGACACTTTTATTATAAAGTTTTTTTACAAATTTGTTGATTCCCTTCTAATTTTGGTTGCATTGGTTTTTCTGAACAAAACCTTTTTAATTTAATGTAATTAAAATTATTTATTTTAAATTTTGTAATTTTTTAATACTTGCTTGGTTTTAAAATCTTTCCTACCCAGAGATCTGAAAAGTATAGTATTCTGTGTTCACCTAATTTACTTATACTTGTCTTCTTTATATTCAAGTCATTCACCCATTCTGAATTTATCTTGGTATAGAGTGTGAGATGTTGATCTAAACCTAATCTCTCCCATATTGTTTTCTATTTTTCCCAGTAGTTTTTGTGAAATAGTATATTTTTGTCCCAAAAGCCGGTCTCTTTGCGTTTATCATAGAATGTCTTGCTGAAATAATTTACCCCATGCTATTCCACTGATACTCACTTCTGTCTCTTAGCTAGTACCATAATGTTTTGATGACCACTAGGCCACATTCCTTTAAAAGTTTTTTCATTATTTCCCTTTATATTCTTGATCTTGTTTTCCAAATGAATTTTGTTATATATTTTTTTTCTAAATCAATAAAAAAATTTTTAGTTTGATAGGTATGGCACTAAATTAGTAAATTAATCTGGGTAGAATGGTTATTTTTATTATGTTAGCTTGTCCTACCCATGAGCAGCCAATGTTATTCAAATTGTTTAAATTTATTTTTAATTGCTTGGAAAGTATTTTGTAGTTGTTTTCCTATAATTCCCCAGTTTGTTTTGGTAGATAGATTCCTAAGTATTTTATATTGTCTCTGATGATTTTAAATGGTATTTTTCTTTCTAACTCTTGCTGCTTATATGTGCTGGAAATATATAAATGATAATGTTTTATTTGCATTTATTTTGTATCCCTCAACTTCACTGAAGTTGTTCATTATTTCCACTAGCTTTTAAGTTAATTCTCTTGGATTTTTTAAGTAGACCATCATATCATCTGCAAAGAGTGACAGCTTAGTCTCTTCATTGCCTATTTCAATACCTTTAATTCCTATTTCTTCTCTGATTGCTACTGCTAGTGTTTCTAATACAATGTTAAACAATAAAGGTCATAATAGGCATCCTTTTTTCTCTCCTGATCTTATTGGGAATGCTTCTAATTTGTCCCTATTTCATATGATGCTTGTTGATGGTTTTAGATATATACTGCTTATTCTTTTTAGGAAAGGCTTTTCTATTCCTACACTTTCTTTTTTTAAAACCCTTAACTTCTGTGTATTGGCTCCTAGGTGGAAGAGTGGTAAGGGTGGGCAATGGGGGCCAAGTGACTTACCCAGAGTCCCACAGCTGAGAAGTGGCTGAGGCCAGATTTGAACTTAGGACCTCCCATCTCTAGGCCTGACTCTCAATCCACTGAGCAACCCAGCTGCCCCTATTCCTATACTTTCTAATGTTTTCAATAGGAATGGGTGTTGTATTTTGTCAAGGGCTTTTTCAGCATCTATTTTTGTTTGTTAGCTTGTTGATATGGTCAATTATGTGAATAGTTTTCCTAATATTGAACCATCCTTTCATTCTTGATATAAATCCAACCTGATCATAATTAATAACCTTAGTGATCACTTGCTTGAGTCTTCTTGCTTGTATTCTATTTAAGATTTTTGTATCCATGTTCATTAAGGAGATTGGTATGTAATTTTCTTTCTCTGTTTTTGATCTTCCTGACTTTGTGATCAGTACCATATTTGTGTCATAAAAGGAATTTTGTAGAAATCCTTCTTTGCTTAATATGTCAAATAATTTGTATAGTATTGGGATTAATTGGTCTTTGAATGTTTGATAGAATTCTTTTGTGAATCCATCAGGCCCTGGTGATTTTTTCTTAGAGAGTTCTCTGATGGCTTGTTCAATTTCTTTTTCTTATATTCGATTATTTAAATATTTTATTTCTTCTGCTGTTAATCTAGGCAATTTATTTTTTGTATATATTCATCCATATCAAATAGATTGCTATATATATTTTCATAAAAATGGGCAAAATGTTTTTAATGATTGCCTTAATTGTCTCTTATTTAGAGGTGAAGTCTCCTTTTTCATCTTTGATTCTATTAATTTGGTTTTATTCTTTCCTTTTTTATTAAATTGACTAGTATTTGGTCAATGTTATTTGTTTTTTTTTTCAAAGTTTCAGCTTCTGGTCTTATTTATTAATTCAATGGTTATTTTACTTTTGATTTTATTAATTTCTCCTTTCATTTTTATAATCTCTAATTTAGTTTTCATCAGAGGTTTTCAATTTGTTTGCTTTATATTTTTTGATTTACATGTTCAATTCATTGAACTTTGCCCTCCCCAATTTGTTAATATATGCATTCAAAGATAAAATTTTCCCTCTGAGTACTGCTTTGGCTAGATCCCATAGATTTTGGTAGGAAGTCTCATCATTGCCATTCTCTTCTATGAAATTGTTAATTGCTTCTATGATTTGTTCTTTAATTAATTGATTATGAAGAATCATATTATTTAGTTCCTCATTAGTTTTTGATTTGCCTATAGATGTACTCTTACTAATTATTATTTTTATCGCATTATGATCTGAAAAGTTTGCATGTATTATTTCTGCTATTTTGCATTTGTTTACCATGTTTCTATTCCCTAGTATATGGTCAGTCTTTGTGAATGTACTATGTGCAACTGAAAAGAAGGTATATTCCTTTTAGTTTCTATTCATTTTTCTCCACATATCTATTAATTATAATTTTCCTATGATTTCATTCATCTCTCTTACCTCTTATTTATTTATTGGTTTGATTTATGTAGATCTGATAGGGGAAGGTTCAGGTCTCCTACTAGTATTGTTTTACTATCTATTTCCTCCTTGAGCTCTGTCAGTTTCTCCTTTAGAAATTTAGTTGTTATACCATTTGGTGCATACATGTTGAGTACTGCTCTTTCTTCATTGTCTATACTGCCTTTTATCACAATGCAATTACCTTCCTTATCTCTTTTAACCAGATCTATTTTTACATTGGCTCTGTCAGAAATCATGATTGCCACTCCATCCTTCTTTTTCTTAGTTGAAGTCCAATAGATTTTGCTTTAGCATTTTATTTTTACTCTATTTATGTCTACCTGTCTCATGTGTGTTTCTTGTACACAACATATGGTAGGATTTTGGTTTCTAATCTACTCTGCTATTTGCTTCTGTTTTATGGGCAAGTGCATTCCATTCACACTCAAAGTTATAATTATCAACTATGTGTTCCCCAACATTTTGATTCCCTCTCCTTGATCTGCCTTTTCATCTTTCACTATTTCCTTCTATACCAGTGTTTTGTTCTTAATCAATCCCCCTAGTCCCCTCCCTTATTGTACTTCCCTTTCTCCCTCCTCACTTCTTATTCCCCTCTTATTATTCTTTAGGGTCTTTTTAAAACTACCTCACTCCCTCTATTTCCCTAGTATTGCTTCCCTCCCTACCATTCTTTTTGTCACACTTTTACTTCTTGATAGGAAGGGAATCAATTCTCTGCCCAATTGGATGTGATTGTTCTTCCCTCTTTAAGTTAATTTCAGTGCATGTACAAAATATTTCCTCTCTCCAACCTCTTTACCCTTCCAGTGTTTTTGATCCTCTCCCCTGTTCCCCCACCCACTTCTTGGTGGAATATAAATTTACTCCATTTTGTCTCTTTTCCAGTTTCTCTTAATATTATATTCATTTTTGCCTCTCTCTCTCTCTCTCTCTCTCTCTCTCTCTCTCTCTGGGAAAGACCTGAAGGAGCTTAGTGTTTTCTTTTTCCAACTTGGGAAACACTATC
>NC_058132.1:568311073-568334532 GCF_016433145.1 Gracilinanus agilis | reverse complement strand
AAAAAAAAAGACAGGGAAGGTAATTACATCCTGATTAAAGGCAATATAAACAATGAGGAAATAACACTGCTCAATATATATGCACCAAGTGGTATAGCATCCAGATCCATAAAGGAGAAATTGGCACAGCTCAAGAAGGAAATAGATAGTAAAACCATAATAGTAGGAGATCTAAATATTCCTCTGTCAGATCTAGATAAATCAAACCGAAAAATAAATAAGAAAGAGGTAAGAGAGGTAAGTGAAGTACTAGAAAAATTAGATTTAATTGATATGTGGAGAAAAATAAATAGGGACAAAAAGGAATACACCTTCTTTTCAGCTGTACATGGTACATTTACAAAGATTGACCATGTAATAGGGCATAGAATCATGGCAAACAAATGCAAAAGAGCAGAAATAATAAATTTAACCTTCTCAGATAATAATGCAATAAAAATAATAATTAGTAAGGGCACCTGGACAGGCAAATCAAAAACCAATTAGAAATTAAACAATATGAGTCCCCAAAACCAATTTGTCAAAGAAGAAATCATAGAAACCATCAACAATTTCATTGAAGAGAATGACAATGAAGAGACATCCTACCAAACTCTGTGGGATGCAACCAAGGAAGTACTCAGGGGGAAATTTATATCCTTGAGTGCATATATTAACAAATTAAGGAGGGCAGAGATTAATGAATTGGGTATGCAACTCAAAAAATTAGAAAGGGAGCAAATAAAAAACCCCCAGATGAAAACTAAATTAGAAATACTAAAAATTAAGGGAGAAATTAATAAAATCGAAAGTAAAAGAACTATAGAATTAATAAATAAGACTAGAAGCTGGTATTTTGAAAAAACAGATAAAATAGACAAAGGATTGCTCAATCTAATAAGAAAAAGGAAAGAAGAAAACCAAATTGACAGTATTAAAAATGAAAAGTGAGACCTCACATCTAATGAAGGGGAAATTAAGGCAATCATTATGAACTATTTCGCCCAATTATATGGCAACAAATATAACAATTTAGGACATATGGATGAATATTTACAAAAATATAAATTGCCTAGATTAACAACAGAAGAAATAAAATACCTAAATAATCCCATATCAGAAATAGAAATTGAACAAGCCATCAAAAAACTCCCTAAGAAAAAATCACCAGGACCTGATGGATTCACAAGTGAATTCTATCAGACATTCAAAGAGCAACTAATTCCAATACTATACAAATTATTTGATATGATAAGCAAAGAAGGAATCCTACCAAATTCCTTTTATGACAAATATGGTACTGATCCCAAAGCCAGGTAGAACAAAAGCAGAGAAAAAAAACTATAGACCAATCTCCCTAATGAATATAGATGGTGCCAATGACTCAATGGGTGCCCCAAACTTGTTCTATTTCTTTTTAGCTGGCTTCAGCACTATAGGTGTTGTGTGTGGAGGGCTGGGGGTGAGGTGGTTGCTCAGCCTGCGATTTAGTGAGAGCTGTTTCACCCCTTTATAGCATGGAAATGCTATAAATATATTTCTATATATTTCCAGGGGAAAGTATGGGCATTCAACAAAATTGAAGAATTCCAGGTATTTGCACAGAAGAGACCAGGGC
Source organism: Gracilinanus agilis (assembly GCF_016433145.1). Taxonomy (NCBI): domain Eukaryota; kingdom Metazoa; phylum Chordata; class Mammalia; order Didelphimorphia; family Didelphidae; genus Gracilinanus; species Gracilinanus agilis. The sequence goes on along the minus strand of NC_058132.1, from coordinate 568,332,935 downwards.
TAAATGGAAAGTTTGATATCCAACTACAAAAATCGAGAGAAACATGAAAAGGTAAATAAGATACAGAGGGGAAAGAAAGAAAACGTATAATTTTTAAATTTGCCTTTTTAAGGGCCTCAGTGAGATCTAATTATCTGTATTCCGATGTAGAGAAATGTTATGTATAATTCTCTGTAGTGAACTCTATTCACTATTATAATATTCACTATTATAGTAATCAGAAGAATAATTCACAGGGTGAGGGTGGAACACTAAATAATCTAAGATGGTGTGGGGGATGGGAAAGAAGGGGTAAATAGCAGGGGACACCAAGAGAAACTTGAGTGAATAAGAAAATAGGATATTCTATTACACACAAAGAGGGCATGGGAGGGAGAGGAGACAAATACTATTATAAGAAGGAGAGGAAGAGAGCATTAAGAGGTAATAATAAAACTTTACTCTTAGTGTAATCAACCCGGAGAGGGAAGAGTAGCTATACTATCCATTGGGACATAAAACTCTTATCTAACCCTTCTGAGAAAATTAGAAGAGATAAACCAAGGGGAGCAGGGGAGTGGGGTGGTCAAAAAAAGGGAGGGGAGATGAGCAAGGGAATTAATAAGGCCTTTAAAAACAAAAAGAGGGGGAAATTAAGGGAGGGGGTAGAAAGGGAAGTTAATCAAGGGAGGGGATTAGGGATAGCGGCTCAATATCAAACCATTGATTTAAAAGGAAAAAGTATAAGGAAAAAGGGGGTAGGAAGAGGGGAGGATTCGAAAATGTCAGCAAATGCACAACTGATGATTATAACTCTGAATGTGAATGGGATGAACTCTCTCATAAAATGGAAGCAAATTGCAGAGTGGATTAGAAACCAAAATCCCACCATATGTTGTCTACAAGAAACACATATGAGGCGGGTCAACATACACAAGTTTAAGGTTCAGGGTTTGAGCAAAATCTTTTGGGCATCAAATGAGAAAAAGAATGCAGGAGTGGCTATTATGATTTCTGACAAAGCCAAAGTAAAAATAGATATGATTAAAAAAGACAAGGAAGGTCATTACATCCTGACTAAAGGCAGTATAAACAATGATGAAATAACACTGCTCAATATGTATGCACCAAGTGGCATAGCACCCAAATTCATAAAGGAGAAACTGGCAGAGCTCAAGAAGGAAATAGATAGTAAAACCATATTAGTGGGAGATCTAAATATTCCTCTGTCAGATCTAGATAAATCAAACCGAAAAATAAATAAGAAAGAGTTAAGAGAGGTAAGTGAAGTCCTAGAAAAATTAGATCTAATTGATATGTGGAGAAAAATAAATAGGGACAAAAAGGAATTCACCTTATTTTCAGCTGCACATAGCACATTCACAAAGATTGACCATGTTATAGGGCATAGAATCATTGCAAACAAATGCAAAAATGCAGATATAATAAATATAACCTCCTCAGATCATAATGCAATAAAAATAATAATTAGTAAGGGCACCTGGACAGGAAAATAAAAAACTAATTTGCAATTAAATTGTATGATTCTTCAAAACCAATTTGTCAAAGAAGGAATCATAGAAACAATCAACAATTTCATTGAAAAAAAATGACAATGATGAGACATCCTACCAAACTCTGTGAGATGTGGCCAAGGGAGTACTCAGGGGAAATTTATATCCTTGAGTGCATATATTAACCAATTAAGGAGGGCAGAGATCAATGAATTGGGTATGCAACTCAAAAAATTAGAAAATAAGCAAATTAAAAATCCCAAGATGAAAACTAAATTAGAAATACTAAAAACTAAGGGAGAAATTAATAAAATCGAAAGTAAAAGAACTATTGAATTAATAAATAAGACTAGAAGTTGGTACTTTGAAAAAACAGATAAAATAGACAAAGTACTGCTCAATCTAATAAAAAACGGAAAGAAGAAAACCAAATTGATAGTATCAAACATGAAAAGGGAGACCTCACCTTAATGAAGGGGAAATTAAGGCAATCTTTAAAAACTATTTTGCCCAATTATATGACAATAAATATAACAATTTAGGAGATAAAAACGAATACTTACAAAAATATAAACTGCCTAGATTAACAGCAGAAGCAATGGAATACCTAAATAATCCCATATCAGAAAAAGAAATTGAACAAGCCATCAAAGAACTCCCTAAGAAAAAATCGCCAAGGCCTGATGGATTCACAAGTGAATTCTATCAGACATTCAAAGAGTAACTAATCCCAATACTATACAAATTATTTGATATGATAAGCAAAGAAGGAGTCCTACCAAATTCCTTTTATGACACAAATATGGTACTGATTCCAAAGCCAGGGAGACCAAAAACAGAGAAAGAAAACTACAGACCAATCTCCCTAATGAACATAGATGCAAAAATCTTAAATAGAATACTAGCAAACAGACTCCAGGAAGTAATTAAGAAGATCATTCTCCATGATCAGGTGGGATTTATACCAGGAATGCAAAGTTGGTTCAACATTAGGAAAACCATCCACATAATTGACCATATCAACAGTCTAACAAACAAAAATCACATGATTATCTCAATAGATGCTGAAAAAGCCTTTGACAAAATACAGCATCCATTCCTATTGAAAACACTGAAAAGTATAGGAATAGAAGGACCTTTCCTAAAAATAATAAACAGTATATACCTAAAACCATCAACAAACATCATATGCAATGGGGATAAATTAGAAGCCTTCCCAATAAGATCAGGAGTAAAACAAGGATGCCCATTATTACCTCTATTATTCAACATAGTACTAGAAACACTAGCAGTAGCAATTAGAAAAGAAAAAGAAATTGAAGGTATCAAAATAGGCAAGGAGGAGACTAAGTTATCACTCTTTGCAGATGATATGATGGTCTACTTAAAAAATCCTAGAGAATCAACTAAGAAGCTAGTAGAAATAATCAACAACTTTAGCAAAGTGGCAGGATGCAAAATTAATGCACATAAATCCTCAGCATTTCTACATATTTCCAACACATTAGAGCAGCAAGAGGTAGAAAGAGAAACACCATTTAAAATCACCCTAGACAATATAAAATACTTGGGAATCTATCTACCAAAACAAAAACAACTACTCTACAAAAACAACTACAAAACACTTTCCAGACAAATAAAACTAGATCTAAACAATTGGAAAGCCATTAATTGTTCATGGGTTGGACTAGCTAACCTAATAAAAATGAACATTCTACCCAAATTAATTCACCTATTTAGCGCCATACCTATCAAATTACCAAAAAATTTCTTTACTGAATTAGGAAAAAACTATAACAAATTTCATTTGGAATAACAAAAGATCAAGAATAACAAGGGAAATAATGAAAAAAATGTGAAGGAAGGGGGCCTAGCAGTACCAGATATTAAACTATATTATAAAGCAGCAGTCACCAAAACATTATGGTACTGGCTAAGAGATAGAAGGGAGGATCAGTGAAATAGACTTGGGGTTAATGATGTCAGCAAGACAGTGTATGATTAAATCCAAAGTTCACAACTTTTGGGACATGAGTCCACTATTTGACAAAAACTGCTGAGAAACTTGGAAAATAATATGGGAGAGATTAGATTTAGATCAGCATCTCACACCCTACACCAAGATAAATTCAGAGTGGGTGAATGACTTGAATATAAAGAGGGAAAGTATAAATAAGTTAAGTGAACACAAAATAGTATACCTATCAGATCTCTGGGAAAGGAAAGATTTTAAAACCAAGCAAGAATTAGAGAAAATTACAAAATGTAAATTAAATGGTTTTGATTATATCAAGCTATAAAGCTTCTGTACAAATAATAACAATGTAATCAAATCATAAAGGAAACAACAAATTTGGAAAAAAATCTTTATAACAAAAATCTCTGACAGTGGTCTAATTACTCAAATATACAAGGAGTTAAATCAATTGTATAAAAAATCAAGCCATTCCCCAATTGAAAAATGGGCAAGATACATGAATAGGCAATTTTCAGGTAAAGAAATCAAAAGTATCAATAAGCACATGAGAAAGTGTTCTAAATCCCTAATAATTAGAGAAATGCAAATCAAAACAACTCTGAGGTATCACCTCACACCTAGCAGATTGGCTAAAATGAAAGAAAGGGAGAGTAATGAATGCTGGAGGGGATGTGGCAAAATTGGGACATTAATGCATTGCTGGTGGAGCTGTGAACTGATCCAGCCATTCTGGCTGGCAATTTGGAATCATGCTCAAAGGGCTATAAAAGAATGCCTGCCCTTTGATCCAGCCATACCCAGAAATATAATTGCCAAATTCAAGAGTTTCCAAGCAAAAGAAAAAATCTTACAAGAAGCCAGAAAGAAACAATTCGAATATCAAGGAGCACCAATCAGGATCACACAGGATCTGGCAGCCGCCACGCTAAAAGATCGCAAGGCTTGGAATACGATATTCAGAAAGGCAAGAGAGCTGGGCCTGCAACCACAGATCAACTACCCATCAAAATTGACTATATATGTGGAGGGGTTGGGGGTGGGTTGGTTGCTCAGCCTGAGATTTAGTGAGAGCTGTTTCACCCCTTTATAGCATGGAAATGCCTCAATTCCACGTACCTTCCATGCTGTGCCCTGTTGCGGGGTTCCTCTGTTCGTCTGGACTTGGTTTTATGTCCCCTTGAGGAGTTTTGTGTGTTTTGGTCAGGAGAGGTTAAGAGCTGCTTCTTACTCTGCCGCCATCTTAACCCGGAACCCCCTCAGCAAACCTCCACTAGGTGTTATATGTGTCATTAATCAAGACCTATTTCCAAATTTTTAATATTTGCACTAAGGTGATCATTTAGAGTCTACATCTCCAATCATATCCCCATCAAACCATGTAATCCAGCAAATGTTTATCTTCTGTGTTTCTGTTCCCACAAATCTTTCTCTGGATGTGGATAGCATTCTTTCTCATAAGTCCCTCAGAATTGTCCTGGATCTTTGCATTGCTGCTAGTAAAGAAGTTTGGGATCATTTTTCTGAGTCCTTATTTTGCTTCTCCTATGGGCTTCTTCAGGAATATTTAAAGCTCCAACAATAGTGCCTCAGGTACTGCAATCTCCTTGGGTCAATAGGCTTCCACTGCTAGGGCAGAAACAGGGAGATCAAATATACCTAGCTTGCTGCAATTGTCTCCTAAATTTGTATAGTTTCAAATGTATGAAACCTATGCCCAGGATATCTATTAATAATTCCTTGGAGGGGTACTCTGCCTTGACCCATGAATCTGACCATTTAAAAAAATTCTGTTGCAGTTAGGACCTTTCAAGAATAAAAGAATAAAAGAAAAAAAGATACTTCTAAAGTTCCTCTTTTTAATCCAAGACACAAGGGATGGCTCCTCTGTCAATTTGTTTCTTTCACGAATGAGAGCCAATCAATTCATACTTTGAATAACTTAAATCAGCAAATACTCATCCAATCAGAAGCACATATGGGTGCTTTCTTTATTATCCTTAGGAAGTTATAATTAAAGTCATATAAAATGTTTCAATACAAATTAATCTCATCAAGTCTAGTTGATAACCACTCTGTTCCCAGCTACAAAGTCCCTTGTTCAAAGTTCTTCTTTCATATTGGACCTTTCTGAAATAAGTAAAGAAAGGCCTTCTCAGTCTCTACCCAAAACTCCAAAGAAAGAATAGCTATTTTTTCAAGCCTTCAAATTTACATAATTCAGAATACCTTGAAATCTTCCAGGGAGAAAATTTAAAAATATTTCTCTTAAATCTCCATTTCCTCCAAACTACTTAAATGTAGCCTATGACCCTTCCAGCTTCTGGTTATGTTTCTATTAAGAACATATTCAAATATATGTTTGGTTTAAAATGTCAAAGAAGGCACTTATTCAAATCTCAGATGAAGGGAAGTATCTTAGCTGTGTTTGAAAATATTTGCTTTTGAAATTACATAGTTGTGTATTTTGTTCAAAAATAGAACCCTGCACATGCAAAGTACATTTGTTTCCTTGACTTTTGAAAGACACATCAGGATGTTACGCTCCAAATGTTTGCAGGTGCAAATATTTAAAAGATCACAATTATAAGGAGCTGATCACACACTCTGTTACTCACAGCTGCAAGTGATTATACAATGAACTTCTTTTTATCACATTTCCCTAAGACCTAAGAAATAAAGTGGCATGAGTGGGAGAATATAGAAAAGAGAAATTTATAAAATGATTGCTATATACTATCACTATAAAATGTAAATATTGTTAGTAGAAAAAGATGTATACATATCATGGTGACAGATACATTTAGTTGTTGGAAATTAGGTTGCTTTTCAATCACTTTCTGAAACCAGAATTTTTAAAAGGGCACAAAAGTTAAATATTCAACAAACTTTATTTCCTTTGAAGGTGGGACACAAAGTTGTATGGGAAGAGATGTGGGTAGTAAATCTAGCAATTAGCTATCCTTGAAAAAAGTACAGATGGAATATCTTTAAGTTTAATTTTCATTATTAACATCTCTTCATTCAATTACTTACATTTAGATAATCAATAAATCAAATCTTGCTGATTTCCAAAATGTGTATCATCACCTTGAAAATTTAACAGACCTTCATGAGTACATTTAATCTAGGATATTAATTGTTTTCCCAGTTCTATAGCACACTTTTAAAAATCTTTAAAATGATGACCCAAGTTATGCTGCAGATTTATATTTCCACTACATAACTAATCCAACATTTTATACATCGTGGACTTAAATTCTTGATTATGAACAAATGATTGAATCAATAAATGAATGAATGCACCAAATCCCTTCATTTCTAAAAAAAAATCTCTCAGTTTAAACTTTTTGTATCATAAATATATCTATAGAATATCAATTCCACTTCTTTAAGATGTTTTGTCCTAATGCATGCTATATACATACCTGTGAATGAAATAAATTGGGAAACTTAAATGGTATGTGAAACCTATTATGCTTAAATCACTTTAATTTTTTTAAAAAATTATTAAATATTTAAAAAAATAAAAATTAGAAAATATTAAAAATTAAAAAATAAAAAAATTTAAAATAAAATTTTTTTAAAAATGCTGTAAAGTCTCTTATTTTAATCCAAGATACATAGGATGGCTCCTCTAACAATTTGTTCCTCCCAAAAATGGGGGTCAATCAATTCATACTTAGAATAGCTTACATCACCAAATATTCACTCTACAGGAAGCACAAGGAGTAATCCCTTATCGTTCTCAGTAAATTATAATTAAAGTCATATACAAATATTCAACATAATATTACTTTACTTTACCAAGTAATATGGTGTTGATACTATGATAAGGAGAGAATAAGTTATAGTAAGAGATCATGGTGTGCAGAGGACAGATGCATAGGGAAAGATTCTGGAATTTTGAAAAGAAAGTTCGAGCTGGAACTCAGCAGCTGTTGGTCTCTCTCTCTCTGGGGTTTTGATGACTGCAAGAACCTGGAAGGAGTAGCTGCCAAATACCTGGTGGAGTTCCTGTACCTTTCCTTGCTGCTGAGACCTGCGTGTTTCCCTTGGAAGAAGATCTTTGAACCTGAAGCTACCCTGAACCAACATCCATCTATCTGCAGTTGTCAGTAAGTGGAGGTCTGAGTCCATCTGGACTTGGGACCTTTCCCTTGGGTCCCTGTCTAATCTGCCAAAGACCATACCTCTAATAACAATCAAGAGAGGTTTTCTTAGTGTAGAATAGCTAGGTTTAGGGTTTGGGGTTTTAGGTGAGAAAGGAGAGGGAGGTAGAGTAGTCCATCAATTCTCTGAAGATTCTTTTCATGAAAGTTTAGTTCCTGGAGTATTTAGCTAGTAAAATAGTGATAAAAATTTCCTTTCCCCTCCAACACTCTCTTCGAGAATAAATTACAAGTTCCAGTGACTTTTGTCTGATCTGTGATGGAGTGGTCTGTGTACTGGACCCTAGACCACGTCCTGACCTGGTCAGAGTTACCTGCTGGCCTTTTATCCAGTGTATAAAAGTTGATACTGATCCAAAGTAATTCATTTAATCCCATCTAATCCCATCTTCCAAATACCCAGATTACAATACCCAAACTAGGAAGAACAAAAACAATGAAAGAAATCCATAGACCAATATACATAATGAATATTTATGGAAAAATGTTAAACAAAACACTAACAAGATTATAGTGATATATCACAAGTATCATACACTGTGAACTGGAAGGTTTTATGCCAGGAATGCAGGCATGATTCAATATTAGGGAAACTATCATCATAATTGTACATATCAATAATAAAACTAACAGGAACCATATGATGATTTCAGAAGGTGCAGAACAATCTTTTGACAAAATATAATACCTATTCCTATTAAAAACACTGGAATAGATTGAAATAAATGGGACATTCTTCAAAAGGGTAACTAGCATCTATCTAAAAAGATCAACAAACATTATATGTAATAATAATAAACTAGAAGCCTTCCCATAACATCAGAAGTGAAATAAGGATGTACATTATTGCCATTATTATTCAGTATTGTGCTAGAAATGCTAGCTATTGAAATACGAAAAAGAAAGTGAAAGAATTAAAATAGGCAATGAAGAAATAAAAATTTCAATTTTTCAACAAAAAACTAAATAAAACAATTCATAACTTTAGCAAAGTTTCAGGATCTAAAATAAATCCACAAAAAATCAACAGTGTTTCTCTATACTACGAATAAACGTCTCCCCTTTTATTCAACCACTTCTCTACACTTCCCTCTTTCTGTTATTGGCACTATCTTTCGCTGAATCATTGAGGTTGAAAATTTTGAGGATATCCTTCCCTCAGTCACCATAAATAATCAGGTGCCAAGGATACAGTGTTATTTAAGAGAAAGGGCAATGAATTTGGAAAGAAAAGACCTGGGTCTAGATTTGAGCTCAAGTTCTACTTACTTTATGACTTTGCCCAAATCATTTAAATTTTCTATCTTGAATCTATTGCTCCATCTATAATATATAAATAAGACAATTAAAAACAGTTTATGGTAGTCAATTTTTAGCTAACATTTCATTTGATAAGAGGTGAATATATAGATAGATCAAGACTGACATTATAATATGTAGATATAGTTCTTAAGCTCCTTCTCATCTACAAATTTGTGACCTTATGAATTAATTGACCCTAATTATTTCATTTCTTCCATGTGTTTTCTTCTTTTTCTGCTAAAACTATTGTAATCCTTGCTAAGCCCTCATGGTCTTTTTCTAAACTACTCTAATAATACACCTAACCTGTATCCTTGCCTTCATTGTCTCTCCTAAACATTTATCCTTCACAAAGGTCCCCTAAATAATTTTGCCATTCTAGGAAAGCAAAAACAAACTGACACAACAAAAAAATATTAGTTATTTCTAAGGGAACATCAGAATAAACACAATTGCCTTAGCCCTATGTTGAAGCCTTTCCAAGTCCTGCTCTTAATCTACTTTTTGAGGCCTGAATTTAGTAATTTTCCCTTAATGCCCAAACTAGACTATTAAATTACATAATCTCATCCTACCTTCTCTTGCTTCTCTGAATCTAATTAGATTATTTTCCTTTTCCACAAACATGGACTCCTCTTTTTTTGTATTGAAATTCTTTTCTAACTTTGATGTTCAGCTTAAGTGCCACTTACCCCATGAAGTTATCCTGGCTACTCAATGCTCAAAGTGATTGCAGGTTCCTCAAATTTCTTACATCAATTCACATATCTTCTTTTCTACTATTAAATATGATGTTCTTTGAGATTTAGAAGCTCTGAAGACAGTTACAGTAATTTCTCCCATCTTTGTTTTGTAAAATATTTTGAAGAGAATAGAAATGCAATAAATATCTAATGAATTAAAGTAATTTTTGATAAATGCATTTCCTAGTTTGTTATGGATATGTGTTTTTTATTATAGTGCCTAGATGATTTTGGAGGCTCATTGTTATTACTAACCAATGCTTAATGTTCATTGATCCAAGGAATTCCAAAGATTAATAAAAAGTCACTTCTTTACTCAAATTGTCTTTCACACATATTACAGGTAGAGATAGAATAAGTGCTTTGTTAGTCTGGTATTTTAAATAAGGATTTGTTAATATACAGGAACTTGCATCTCGGGACTGAGTATGAAATATGTAAAACAATTCCAATCATTCGTAGTTTTGCTATAAGAGAAAGGGAACTATTCCATTCAGAGAAGTTTAGTTTTCATATGATTAGCTGTTTCAATTTAGTTCAATACCCAAGAAAACAGCAGTATGAGCAGATGTTTTTACTAGTGCAATGTGTTTCAAAACAGAATGTATTTTAGACCATATTCAATATTCATTATACTATTCTGACAGATTCATTTTAAAATTTAAAATAGGGCAAGGAAAGAGCAATGACAATACATTTCTCAAATTGGTTTAGCAAGGATTATTGTACAATGAATATATGATTTGATCAGGAACTAGTTTTTCCCAATAAATATGAAGTTAGCCAGTTGATTTTTAAAAGGGCAAGAAACAATGATTTTGTGCATAATTTTACTCAGACAAATGTAAATTTAAGATGTCTTAACACAGAAATATTTCATTCCTGAAACAAAAGCTAGGAGCTATCAAGCATTTGGTTTTCTGGGTCTATAGAGCATCACTGAAAGGAATGCTAACTTGTCCTCTTAGAAAATTATATGACTTTCCATGAATGACAAGGAAAAGAAAATGAATGAAAATGTAGGCGTATTACAATGATCATTTATTAAAAGGCTATGTAATGCCTTAGTCTCCTCAGAGGATCAGTCTTCACATAGCAGGGATTCATGCAAAATGCATACTACATCCTTGATGTATTCAAAATAACCATGTGTAAGAACTTACTTAGAACTCTCTCTGTGGATGTGATATATTGCTTAAATAGTAATTTTATAGTCTTATTCATAAATATAAAAAGCAATGGTTTCTGTTAACTTCATATTAAAATAAAAATGCATACATGATAATTGTTAAATAACATAAAGGGAACCCATCTTTTGCCCATCATTCCTAAGAATCCTTAAATATAATAAGATCTATGTTGGCAATAATTTAAAAATTAGAGTAAGAGTTGTTTTCTCAAATGATTTTGTCCTTTTCAGGAATAAGTAGTGTCACTAACTTTTTACAGTGCTAGCAGTATATCAGGAAATTCTGTGGTGACATGGCTTTCTTATAAGCTATGTGACAACTTTTTAAGTTTCTAGATTGGTTAATCTCACTTTTTATTTTAATAAAAAATTGCTCATCTCATAAAATGAATGAAATAATTTCCAACCATCTTAAAATATAATAATTTTGCAAATTCTAATTCCTCATTATGAATATTAGTTGTTGCACTATAGTATCCTAAATAGATCTACAGCTAAAAGGGGACCTCAGAACCCATCTAATTTAAACTCTTTATTTTACAAATGGTAAAGCTAACTATATGATAGGATAACGGACTTGCTCAAGGGCACAAAGGAAGTAAGAATTAGGTGCAGAATTTCAATTCAAGTCCTTTGACTCCACTCAATCTTCTTGTTAATCATATGGAACCTGCTTTATAGGAGGGGTGATTAAGTTTAGATATCAGATTTAGTGGTTTTGTTTTGGTTTTTTTTATATCCTTTTTATTTCATTATTGAAAATATTCATTTCATTATTTTTAAAAAAAGGCTTTTTTGCTCCAGTCCTGTTCCATAGTTTTATCTCTCTCCAGTGATGGGCAAACTTTTAAAAGAGGGGGCCAAAGGAAAGGAAATGCTTATCTGTTAGTCTGCTTCTAAGGCAACTCTTTAGAAGTTTCATTATATTGTATTCTACTCATTGTATTCGTCATATTAGGAATAATGTCTTCAGTGGGATAGAACATTTCAGGGGTCTGCATCTGGCCAGCAGGCCCTAGTTTGCCCATCACTGCTATAGACAGATACATTGCTTAGCTGGACTATAACTTATATATCTTTATTATAAAACTATAATACTTTTATGAGATATTGAAGTAGCTAGATGTTCTAGTTTGGGCCTATGCATTGCCCATTCTCATCTCCTCTGACAAGATGTCTGCAATTAATCATCCCTCAACTAACATTTCTCTAAACTGCTTCTGCTACATTCTGTTCCCTTTCCTATTCTTATTTTTTCTTTCTTTTTTACTTTCTTTTCCTTTTCTCAATATTTTCAGCTTTCCCACTGAACACCAAATCTTTTGTAAGCACACTCATCCAATCACAGGGAAACAAATGACCATATTACAGAGCATGCAAGTGACAACATCAGGTTTTAGAGACAGAAATAATGGCAGCTTCAAGAGCTTTGGGAGCTGGATACTGGAGAAAGTGGAGGTATAAATGACCCAGGACAACTCTGAAGGACTTATGACAAAGAATCCTTTCCACATCCAGCAACAGAACTGTTGGAATCAGAATGTAGAATGGGGCATGATGTTTCTCACTTTAGTTAATTTGGGGTTTTATTCTGGGGTTTTGGTTTAATATTAGTATTCCCTTAAAAACTGAAGAGCATGGTGATATGTTTTGCATGATAATACATTTTTTATGCAGATCAAATGGTTTAACATCTCTGGGAAAGAGTGAGGAGAGGAAGAGAGAGAGGGAGAAAATTTGGATCATATAATTTCAGAAAATTCATATGGAAAACTGTTATTGCATTAAATAGGCAAATAAAACTCCTTTACAAAAAGAGTCAGGTCATAGAAAAACTAGTTGGAAGTAGATTAAAGGTCACCTTTTCTTGGTGCAGGGAACCTGTTGCACTGCTTATATGATTCTGTGTTATAGTTCCAAGGTAAAAAGGAGGAATATCACTAGCTGTTGTAGGAGAAAAGATGCCCTGATTGCATTTCAAAGGCAGTGAAAAGAGCTTGAGGCCCACTCATAGAGGAGTAGAGACTCTAGTCTCAATTCCAAGAGAGAGAAGAGCACAGCAACTGTGACTGTACAAGAACATGAAATCTGTTGTAGTCTCAGAGATATGTGGAGTGTTAGCACTGGTGATTACAATGAAACAAATTCCCTGTGTGCAGAGACTAGAGAATTATCCAGAACAATCACCTAGATCACTGATGGACAGTGTAATAAGGGAATTAAGCAAGTAGGGTAATAATTGGGAATTAAAGGATAGTAAGGGGAATAGGCTAGAGGTAATAAGGGAATAGTCAGGAAAAGGTGTAACAGGAATTAAGACAGGTAAGGTTGTAATAGGGGACAAGGCACTGTGGATAGGGTTTGTGAATCCCTAAAGCAGTAAAGTGGCTAAGGAGGGTATAATAGTGGAGCAAAGGGAGAGAATGAGGTATTTTGAGCAGGAGCTGCAGCAGGGAGACACAGACTGAGTACACAGGTTTGAGATAGAAACACTGAAGGAAAACAGACTGAGCCCTTCTACAGACAAAGGTTAGGGCCAGCCAGAAATGGCTTGAAACTGACTAGAGGGTGTTAGGATCTGTTTTCCGTGAGCCCACCCAACAAACAGAGACCGACACTGCAATTCACAAGGAGATTCATTTATTTAGCTGGTGCACCAGGGGAAAGCTGTAAAGTAGGGTTCCACCTGGGAGCCGCCAGCTGGATTCTTTTAAAGTAACTGGAATGGGGGAAGGGATAGGAGTTGGTATTTTGGCTTTTTCACTATGGAGGTACAATGTTCTATGCTGTCTCTGGGGTACAATGTCCCACAAGGCCCCATGCTGTCTCCCCTCCCCTCCTCCAAATGCCTAAGGGAAGAGGGTCGATGGTTTCCATCTTCTGTAGCTTCTTCAAGCTGAGAAGGGTGTAGAATCTCTGAGAGGGGGGAGCAGGAGGAGGAGCTGTGGGCACAGGGTCTTCAGGGGCACCTCTGCAGCGAATGCCAGGGTCCTGAAGGCTTGGAGACCAGAGACTGTTTCCCCAGGCTGACAGACAGGTCACAAGGGGGAGCATCCATCCCTAAGGCAGAAGGATAGAACCTAGGACTGGGGCAAAAACTAGAACACCAGATACAAAAGGAGAAAATTAGCACAATAGAAACTGATGTTAACATTAACTTTAACATTTGGATATCTTAGCCAACAAATTTCATCCCCAGAAGTCATCCTCTGACAGGATTTGAACCTTTTAGGAAATTCAATCCCTAATTTGTTTGCAGAATTGGCATGTGATGTTTCTGTTAAAAAAATATATCCTTTTGTAAAGCCCACATTAATATGGCATCTATAAGTACTTGAATAACAACACTTTACAGATGAATTTCTTTATCCCAAATCCTGGAGGAAATCCAGAAAGCCCTGGGTTATTTCCATGCTTAAGACCCAAACTTCAGTTGTGTTAATTAAGGCTGCAAGCTACAAGTCATCTACCACTAAACTTCACCTACTCCTCAAGTGTGTTCCCTAACAATTTGATAATTTTTAATTATTAACCTAATAGGTTGATTGGGGAGATGGAAACAATAATTTCACAACTTGCATTAAGTGCTGATTATGGGAACTTGCTCCAAAAAGGGAAGGCAGATAGGAAAAGCATTTCCTCACGTCCCAAGGGACACATAGTGAGGGGCTCCATGTATAGGCCAAAGCTGTTACTGGCTCATGCCATCCTTGTGTCACTCAAGCATTAGTAGCCTAGATGGTCAGAAGAGGTCCAGTCCAGGTTGAGCCCTAGAATTGCCTCTAATCATCACAGGACATTCTCTATCTTTTGTTCTATATCACCACTGGATTTCAGAAGCCTTCTCCTTCCTTAAAGACAAGTCTTTCTCATAACAGCTCAGAGAAATTCTGCTAAGCAGCAGTCTTGAAACAATTTCCATACCCTCAAACAAGCCTTTCACATTCCTACTAGGCTGATCAATCAGTTATTCTTACATATTTTGGCAATACTTAACAAATCACACTCCAGTCACAAAACCTGAATTAAGGAACAGGAATGCTGGATTGAGTAGCTCCACAGTATATATAAATCAGGGCTGTTATTGTCTCCTGTACCTGGGCCATCTGAAAGACTAAGACAAGCCATACAGGAATCTCTTCAGTGTAACTTTCAAGGGAAATTCCAGAATCATTTGTGACTTTTCCCAATACCATATACATTAATTTTAGAAATTATCCCTAGATCAAGGATCCAATTATAAGAGTAGAACATCTATCTATTCTCTTTCACCTCACTATCTGCTCTCTTTCATCTCTCTTCTCTCCTTCTTTCTCTCTCTTTTTTTCCCTCAAACCCTCTGCTTAAAAGCAGAGCACAACTTCCATTTACCCATAAGGAATCTGCATATTCAGGACATTCAAGTCTCTCTTTCTTCTGTGTTCCAACACAACATACCTCTTCACTTTCTCTGACTTTCTGTAACCATCACAAAAATAAACATACCATTTGGTATCCCTTCAAATGCTAATCAATAACTCCCAAGAATTGAGACACTGCACCTTTAGCATAGTGCTCATCAATTATAAAAGATTCAGTTCATAGTACAAATTGGTAAACTGAGGTAACCACTGAGGAGTGAATAAAACCTATGGTACAGTCAGGTTGACAATGAGCTTTTGCTTACATTCAAACAATACTTAAAATACATTTTTTAGCAACAATTTATGTAAAAATCATATTTAAGGGAATATCACAAAGCATGTATAGTATTACAGGGTCTATTTCCAATTACAAGATTTGAAACCTTTTAAGCACTGTAAACCTTAAAGCAAGCCTTTTGACAAGCAGGCTGCTTATCTATTTTTAAAACCAAGAAGTCAAATATAATAATAGTCAACTTTAATACACTGAGATGAAAAAACCATTTGTGATAGTTTTTTTAACCCCCCAAAAAATTAATTTATGATCAATTTAAACACTTAAACCTATTATATTTTTAAACCTCTTATGATGGGAGGATAGATAAGGATGGAAAACAGTCTTCTTGAGATTGACATGGGCTTTGTGCAGAGATGGCAGAGACCCTGCACCCCTTAACTCAGACAGGCTGTGAACTCAGACAGGCTGTGAACAGGGAAACTCCCTTTCCCTTGTAACAAAAGAGATACACCTCTGGCCACATCTTGATAGCCTAAGCCCAGAGGATATCAGACTGACCCTCCACTCACCAAATGCTCAAGTACAGGGAGTCATGTCCACAGTTTTGAAAAGGAGGCATAGGGGCAACCCCTGGCAGTTGCTTCACTCGTGCTGCCATGCCATGCCATGCCACAGAGGACAACCCCTCAGGGCTGCTCCACCCATGCTATCCTGCTGGCCACCAGTCCCATCTTAGCAATAAATCTTTCTTACTTCTAAGCTAAGCCTGGAGTCCTCTCATTCCAGAGAAGGGCCTCCTTCCTCAACCCAGGGGTTCACCATTTGCACCCTTATAACAACTGTAATGCAAAAAAGCTTGTTTTACAAGATATCCATGACCATGACTTTTCTATCAACTTTTACTTGTTTGAACATCTCCTTAAACCCTCTTAAGTATACAATTAAAATATACTCATCTTTAAACTCTTTAAGATCTTACTTATGTACTGTGTTGCTATATCAGTTCCTAAGTATCAAAGTGGAACAATTAAAAGTATTTCTTTCTTTCCTCCTGTTTGCAAGGAAGAGTTAAATAGCTTGTGGGCAATTTACCCTTAAGGTTGCCTGGCTTGTTTTAGGTTTTTATGACTTAAATCTTGTCTCTTACCTCTCTTTAACAAATGAGATCACCACAATTTAAAATTTTGCATGTATCAAAGCTTTCATAATAAATTATTCTCTATGCATTTTAGTTTGAACTCCATAGCTTCTAAATAACTTCAAGTCCTTTAGTAATCTTTCAGTACGTAAACAACTGAATTGCAAGGCCATTTACTCTTATTCCTTTCAGACCTCTATTTAAGACAGAATAGAACCTCCAGTTTAGTTTCTTTTTACCTCAAAGCATTGTTACATAACTAATTTAATTTCATCGATATTACTCTGATTTACCTTTGTTGTATCTATTTTGCACCAGAATTTACACCTATTATTTCTTTACTTTTATTTCCTCCGGCTTCTCCTTCTTTACTATTATTACAAAAAGAGGAAAGGTGCTATATTTAATTGCATGTAATCCTTATATCAAACCCTATTAGATCCTGTCTGGTCAAATTTCCCTTGTTAATTTCATACAGTTTGCACATCATATATCCTTAACCTATTCAGGTGGAAAACTCAATTCTCTTTATAGTCTAAATGCATACGTATTTTGTATTCATTCATTATTATTTTCTAGCAATTTGAGTATGAATATATGTTAATCTCTAGATCACAGATTCCTTCTTATACATTGTATGCATTTAAAAACAAAACCAAAAAAAAACAAAAACCCTTACCTTCCCTTTTGAAGTTAATACTGTGTATTGGCTCTCAGGCAGAAGAGTGGTAAGGGTTAGGCAATGGGGGTCAAGTGACTTGCCCAGGGTCACACAGTTAGGAAGTGTCAGAGGCCAGAATTGAACCTAGGACCTCCCATCTCTAGGCCTGGCTCTCGATCCACTGAGCTACCCAGCTGCCCACTTGTACACATTTTTAAAACAATTCATACAACTCTTAGTCAAAACAACACTGTTTAGAAATTCCATCTTTTGCAAAATACCCAATTCTTAGTACCTGTATTATTAAAACTCATGCATAGATTAACCATTTAAAAAACAAACCTTCTTGGGTGTCATATGATTACTTGTTGCTAGTTCTGATAGCGCATACATTAAAAGAACATCTCATTTGAAAAATCCCAAGTTTAAATTCTAGAATAAGTTCTCAATAATAACATTACAACTTTATCTGAATGACTTTTACATTTACAAAGTATAAACCAAGGCTTAACAAAGTTCTAACCATGATTTTTGTGCTCAACAAAATCTGGTTAATATTTCACATTTGACTGACAGTTACCACAATAAATAAAATTACATTGTACCATATCAAAATCATTAGCAATCCTAAGAGAATTCACTCTCAATCTGCTGTATGTCACCAAATGTCCCACAGGGCGTCCCCTGTGTTTCTTATGGGGTTTCCTACCTTCCTACCCTAGTCACTGTCAGACTCAAACTGACGGTCCCCCAGACTCAAACCAGACACTTTCCCTGACAGACTCAAACTGACAGTCCCCTGGACTCAAACCGCACAATTTCCCTTTCAGACCCAAACCCAGAGACTCCGAGGCTCGCCACAAACACTCAACAATCACTTCCCTCATTTTGTCACTGATCCTCTAGAGAGGGTACAGAACTGGACTACTCCAAGGTCCACATTCAGAAACAGGTCGAGGGGACGATCAATGTCGCTGGTCCAGCGGAAGCCTTCCCCTCACTCCGGAACAGAGTGGACCACGATGCTTAGGCAAAGGCGGGCCATATAATCCCCGGCCAGGCAGGTGCCCTACAACCCGTATGTGTTGCATGGATCGTCACCCCCCTCATCATACATTCACTCACACATACATTCCAGGCCAGCCCAACTTACCCCAGAATCAAAGGACAGGTATCTCCTGCCTCCTGCCGCCTCTGGTTGTTGAGTGGGGGTCTTCAAACGGACCGGATGAGCCCCCATATGTTAGGGTCCGTTTTCCATGAGCCCACCCAACAAACAGAGACCAACACTGCAATTCACAAGGAGGTTCATTTATTTAGCTGGTGCACCAGGGGAATGCTGTAAAGTAGTGTTCCACCTGGGAGCCGCCAGCTGGATTCTTTTAAAGTAACTGGAATGGGGGAAGGGATAGGAGTTGGTATTTTGGGGGACTTAATCAGTCTCCAGGACATTCTTATCTCAGCATTGTCCCAGGTTATTCTTATTTCCACATCCTCTCAGGAAAGTTCTTATCCAGACTATCAGTATGTCTTAAACCATTGTGAAACCACCAGAGGTCCTGACCAGCTCTTTGGTCTAGATAAAGTTAATACTAGAAACAGTCCTTCTTCTAGGGCTTTCTAGTCAGTTTCTCAGGTTCACAAAGGAAGAGTCCAGAGGAAGTATAGGGATTACCACTTCCTCTCAAAATGGACGCCTCTAACTCCCTCAGGATCCAGAGAGGCTATTGTTCCTTTCTTGCCTTCTTCCTCTCTTATCAATCAACTAATGAATTAGCCAAAGGTTTGATTAAGTGACAAACAGGGTTTATTGGGTTTCAGGGTTGATTGTAAAGGACAGAGGGATACAAGGTAACTCTAACAGCCACCTAGGGAAAGCTTCAGGTGGGGGAGGGACACAGGAATGTGAGACTGAGAAAGGACCTGCCTAACTCAGCCCCCAGAGGTTTTGTTGCCTAAAAGGGGTAGGAAAGTTGGATACAATGATTCAAGAGATAATTTGTATCAAGGGAAGCCCTACTTGACTATGGGAAACTAAATCTACAAAGTTTGAAAGTTACCACCCAGAACCACCCTCCTTTCAAAAACCCACTGAAATTCAAGAAGGGAAAATGATGATTGGGAAAGGGAAGGTCAGGGAAATCCAAAGGAAAATAGCTAAGCTAACAAATCTTAAGAGAAAAGCTGCAGAAATAAAGGTCAGGTTTTCAGTCCAAAGATAGAGCTCAATTGACCCTCCTACTCTCATTGAGTCTCCAGGATCAACTGCCACTAGTCAGGATTCTAAACCCTTTTCAACTGTCAGAAAATCTGTAGTAAGGCTTTGCAGGGTTAATATGCACCGTTTTGCACTACATCAAACTATAGCCCAAGGGCCAGATGCAGCCCCGTGAAATATTCTATCCATCTGCTTGTGATATTTTTCCTAATCTGACGAATACAATGAGTAGGATAAATACAATGAAAGTTGGAAAGAGCTGCCTTTAGAAACAGACTAAGGGATGATCATTTCCTTTCCTTTGGCCCCCTCTTTAAAAAGTTTGCCCATTACTGACCTAGATTATACCATCTCAGAAGCATGGAAAACCTATGGAATCATAAAGTTACCTCTCAAAATTATAAGAAGTAGGTTCTGAAGGTTTAGAATCAATTGACACTGGGATCTGAGCCCAATTTTAACATAAAATTAAAAGTCAAGAAATCAGTTTGTAAAATGAGTATATAAAAACATCAAGCAGAAAACAAAACAAAAGAAAAAAATGAGCAGAATAGGTTACTCTGATGGCAGGGAAGATCAAGTTACAAAGCTGAAAAACCAGCAATGTCAAAACCACTCTAAGAAAGCTGTAAACAAAAATGTGAATCAGATACATAACAAATACACATTCATGGAAGCATTCTAAAAAGATTTTTAAGATTTTCTGGAAGAAAAAAACCATCAAGAATATCAAGGAAACTAATAAAAAAATGTGAAGGATGGTGGCCTAGCAGTGCCAGATCTTAAGTTGTATTATAAAACAGTAATCATCAAAACAATCTGGTACTGGCTAAGAAATAGGAGGGTGGATCAGTAGAATAGAGCAGGGATAAATGATCTCAGCAATTTAGAGTTTGATAAATCCAAAGACCCCATCTTTTTGGATAAGAACTTACTATTTGCCAAAAACTGCTGGGAAAATTGGAAAAAAGTATAGCCAAAAGTATGTTTATATTGATATCTCATGTTGTATACTGAGATAAAAGCAAAATGGGTATATGATTTAAACATAGTCATATTATAAGTAAATTAGGGGAACATAGAATAATTTACCTGTCAGATCTTTAGAGAAGGGAAGAATTTATGACCAAACAAGAGATGGAGAACATTACATGAGATGAAATGAAAAATGTTAATTATATTAACTTGAAAATTTTTTAAATAAAATTAATGCAACCAGGATAAGAAAGGAAACAGCAACCTGGGGCACTTGGACATGAGCGTAATTTATAACAAATTCCTCTGATAGAGATCTAATTTATCAACTACATTAAGAACTAAGTCAAATATATAAGAATCTAAGTCATTCCCCAATTGATAAATGGTCAAAGAATATGAAAAGGTAGTTTTCAGATGAAGAAATCAAAGATATCAATAATCATATTAAAAAATGATCTAAATCTCTCATGATTAGAGAAGTGCAAATTAAAACAACACTGAGATGTAACCTCATACCTATCAGATTGGCCAATATGACAGTAATGGAAAGTGATAAAGATTGGAGAGGATGTGGCAAAAGTGGGATAGTAATGCATTGTTCATGAAGTTGTGTGCTGATCCAACCTTTCTGGAGGGCAATTTGGAATTATGCCCAAATGACTTTAAATGAATGCATACCTTTTGATCCAGCAATACCACTACTAAGTCTGTATCACAAAAACATAAAAACAATTGGAAAGGATATGTTTGTACAAAAATGTTTATAACTGCACTTTTTGTGGTGGTAAAGAATTGGAAACTAAAGGATGTCCCTCAGTTGGGGAATGGTTGAACAAATGATTGTATATGATAGTGATATATATATATACATATATATATATATATATATATATATATATGTGTGTGTGTGTGTGTGTGTGTGTGTTTGTGTGTGTGTGTGTATAATAGTTATATGTATATATATATATGTATGTGTATATATATAATAGTTATATGTATATATATGTATATATATATATATATATAATAGTTATAACTATTGTGTTATAAGGAATGATTAGCAGGATGATTTCAGAAAGAACTGAAAAGACTTTCATGAACTAATGCAGAATGAAATAAGCAGAGCCAGGAGAACATCACACACACTAACTGAAATATTGTGGAATAATCAAATGTTATAAACTTTGCTACCAATAGCAATAAAATGATCCAGGAAAATTCTGAGGGACTTATGAAAAAGAATGCTATCCACTTCTAGAGAAAAAACTGTTGGAATATAAATGCAAATAAAATATGACTTTTCACTTATTTATTTGGTTATATGACTTGGGGTTTTGGTTTTATAAGATTAT